>NC_061122.1:192642465-192816808 GCF_002878395.1 Capsicum annuum
CACCTATCCTTGAAATTCTTGTAGAAGTTAAGGTCCATTATCCTTTCGGCAGAATCATAAGCTTTCGAGTATGCTAATTGCTTGCCCCTCATAAGGCAGATAATTTCTTCAATATACTGTGATATAAAAAGTCAATTTTTAAATAGGTTAGTAATTGTAAAGAAGGAAAACATAGTGGATAGATGTAATGGATGGTCTAACTATTGTAGAGGGTTCTCTGAATCTGTTCTTAGATTACCCAGCTAACGCAACTTCTGCAATGGATGGGTAATATGTTATAATAGAACCGCCACCAGTTGCACCAAAATACACAACTGTTGTAATAGATGACACATCTGTTGTGTAGCTTTTTCTTCATGGAGTAGATTAGAAGTCTAGGTTAGAAAAAGTCAACTTACCTTGTTCGCATACGGTGTACGCATATCTGTCATACTCTTGAAGTCTTGGGCGAAAAATGTATGCATAGGGTAATCTTGATTAGCATTCTTGGCCCGTCAGAGATCCCTCTTCTCTTTGGTGCCAAGTTTCGCGTATATGTCCACCTTCTTTAATGTCCCCTTCCCTTTAACAACTTTTGGAGAGGGAGGAGTAGAAATTTTATTTACTTACGATTGGAGAGTACTTGGCTAATTGCTTTTTTCTTTCTTCTAACCACCACTATGGGAGTGTATGGCTCCCTCACCCTCTTGGAAGGTATGACAGCCCTCTTGGATTTCAATTCCTCGATATCTTTAGCGATAGCCTCTATTTTTCAAAGAGTTTATCGTATATGTCCTTGAACTTTTTGCATTTAAAACAAGAATATAAGGGTGGAGAGGGGTAAGAGGGACCACTATAAGGGTGAGAGGGACCTGTGTAAGGGTGAGAGGGACCTATGAATGGGGTATTTTAAAAAATATTTATTTTTCCTTGAATATAAACATTCTTATCATCACAACTAGCATCAACATCAACATCAGTATGCCTGCCACCAACATCAACAACTCCACCAGCAATACCCCAGAAGAAGCACCCGAATCTATTGCAGTAGGTTGGTAATGAAGACCCTCAATATTAGGCTAACCTTGCCTAACTGTTATTCTTATAGATGTTGCTCCACCCAATTCCTTCTTTATTAACTCCACCATTTGATCTGCAATTGTATCAACAAGACCTAGATTAATAAAAAAAGTCATCCCCAACTCTTGCTCAGTAGGCACGATCCATGGATGCACATCCTATGAAAAAGATAGATACATTTAAATCATATAATAATAATTTATAGTCAGTTGGGTTATATGTTAACACAGATAACTTATTCAACACATAATCTATCTATCACAATAGTTGATCTATCTATCATAATAGATTAGTAATATATTGCATCAGATTACCCATCTGTTGCATAATTTATAGTAGATGGGCAATCTGTTGAGTCAGGTTCAAAGAACCATAGCAACCTATAGGTAATATGTTGTGAAATATTAATCGCCTATCTCAACAAATTACCTATCTATTGCACCAGTTATAGTAGATGGGTAATCTATTACAACAGATGACCTATTTATCATAATAGATGGCACATTTATTTCAATATCTTTCTTTGATTCAAAATTTTTATTTGAAAGAAGATGTACTGCATCATCTGGAGGGTTAAAGAGATCAACTTCCTTGATTTTTATGTTGCTCTTTGCATCCAACCACCTAAGGATCCCTGAATGATAAACCTCATCCGGGTAATCCTTGATCTTCTTTCAGAACGGAGGAATAACTTTAACTGCCCAGACCTAAAAAATGTAAATGGAAAGCAAGAAAAAAAATCATAATAATTATTTAATATAAATTAATGAATGAGTAAATAAATAGTGATTAAATTTACTATGAAAGCCCAAGGAAAGTCATATAATGTGATCGGTTTGGGGATTAGCTTTGACAGTAAATACTTAATAGTTAAGTTGTAATTGTCATATCCCTAGGGATAATTGTTGAATTTCTTAAAATCCTTAGCAAGCTTCAATAAATCATCATCTATGACTTTGTTGTCATCTTTTTCCAATTTAACGGAATGGGAAAAATCAAACTAAGCACAACTTCTCTCTGTACTTCTTTAGTATAGTTTTTATCCTTGAGATATTTATTAACTTATTATCTTTGTACCCACATATAGCAATGTCGAACTACCCTTCTATTTTTTTCTTACATTTGTTGGTTTTGGGGGGTGGTCGTTGGGACAATGCCTTCCCTCTATTTGATAGTGGTAGTTTGGCTGTCCTGCTTGCCTTGAACCTTTTGTAGGGTATTTCCTTGATGAGAGGTTCTTATGGACGATCGTATCTCAAGCCTGTCACTATGGCAAACTCTTTCAAGCTAAAATAAACCGACATGCCATAGTAGTTGATCCAAATTTCATCCATCTTTTTGCCTCACTCCTTCAAATATTTCATCCCCTACGTACTTATTCCTGCCCTTAAGAAGACCATATACTATGCTCATTTGGAAACGGGCAGTGTGGTCCTCAAGTAGTGCAATAAAGTATCCAAAGAAACTCTTCTTTAAAAGTTTGTCTATGTTTTCACTCTTCATAGTTTTCCTAAAGTCATCAAAAAGTTTCCCCAATTGATATTTAAGTACAAAATCACCAGTTAGTTCTACAGCGTCATCAGTTGACATCGTAACTTGAAACCTGTCAATACTAATAGTTTTGAAAGCTTCATGCTAGGATTTCATTATTAATTCATGCCCCATTGCTGATGCATTATCATCATGTTGATTATCATCTTCTTTCCCACTTTCTTCTATCTCCTCTTCTTGTTTATCTTCTTCTTCTCCCTTCTTACTTTTATTTTCCTTCATTTTCATATCTTTCCTCAGCTTCACTTTTTCCTGTCAGAAAGCTCCTCTGAATCCCTCTATACTCTAGCCTTTTTTGTTAGGTGGTCAAAAATTAATCCACTTTCACTTTCTATTCTTTGGGGAGACATATTTTACCTACAAACAACAGAAAAACAAAAAAATACATTACAATTGATGTATGCATAAATTTTAAAAAAATACATTACAAACACCACCACCAACCACTACAAACACCACCAATACCGACACCACTAATAGACACCACAAACACCATCGGTACCTCTATGACGACCACCAACACCATAACCAATAGCCACCAATGCCACTAACAATTCCACCAACACTAACACCAAACCACCAATACCAACAGCACATCCAATGCCGCCTGTACCAACACCACCAATAACACCACAAACGCCATCCAAAAATACCACGACAGTTAACGGAATATTGAGGCAAAAAGTAGGGTTTTCTTAGGTTTTTTCTACAATTTTATCATCAAAATTCAAAATTGTTAACTCATTCTCAAAGATAATACAACTAAAAGTATTCTTTTTCATCATTAACTAAAACTCCCTAATTTTTATAAAAAAAAAATGTAGAACTCTTCTCGCACTCTGTTACCTACCAAGATAGAAAAAACGACAGATACAAGCAAGAATGAAGTCAAAAATAACAACTATGTGATTGGAATGGGAAAAAATTGATGTGTTGTGAAGGGTTGAGCAATATGTTGAGTAGTTATTGTCTGTATTATTAAGAGAGAGAATAAAATGAGAACTCAAGATATGAAATGATGAAATATTTTTTCTGCAAATGGATAATTTGTATAAGTTGATTTGTATTTTTGAAAAGAATGACATATTTTGAAAATATTAATTTGGTCTAAATTGATCTTAATGATTTTTTTAAATTTTAAAAGATATAATTTTTAACCGTCTCATCATATGTAACTCCTCGAAATCTAATTTTCGGGATGCCACACAGTGCTCCAAACTACAAGTAGTCCAGAACTAACGCTGGCTTCCTTCTACTAAATCTGAATCTCAAAATAGGGAAATATGAATGTAAGATCAAGATAAATGAAGAAAAATGTCTGAATTATCTGAGTATATCTTAAAAATACTAATCTCATCAGGCTGATAAAGCAAATACTGAAAATTTGAATACTGCAACTAAAATCTAAAACTTAATCTAGTAGTCCGACAAGCCTCTAATGACTGGATCTAGAGAGTCACTGGGATAGGCCCCAACTGACATAAACTGTCTGAAATGAATACTGAATCATCTACTAATAAGCTAAAAATCTGAATAGCTAAGTCCCTAATCTATGAGGACTCGTCGACTACAGAGATATAGATAAGATGCTAAAAAATCACTCACACTGCTAAAACTAAGCACCTGAACCTACATTATGAGGAAATGTAGCACACAGATGTATATGTGGATTAGTACTTTGGGAATTACTGAGCATATGAGGGTGAATGCAATAAGTTAAACAATACTTCAATAGCATCACAAGTTATAAAATCATGTATGCTAAATGTAAGTGACTCACATAGGCTTGAGTAATCTGAAATCTGAAGGTCATAAATCATGAATAGGAAAGCATATAATGTGAATCTTGTGATTCATAACACTTAGTTCTAAAATTTGTATTCTGTTCTTATTCTTAAATCATACAAGCTAAGTTAAATCTGTAAGTCTATATCTGAAGGTTTATGTAAAGAAATATTTTAAATTCAAGAACTTTAAAGCTGTAGAGAAAATACTTTATCTTCAGGGTTTAGAAATTTGAAAACTTATTCTGCATGGGAGATTCTTCTAGCCACATAAGAGCATTCATGGATTCCAACGTTCTTGCCCCCTAAGTAGGAATCCTCACATTGGGGAGAGGTGTCCTAGGAATCCTCACATTGGGAGAAGAGTCATACTCTTGCCAGGGAGTATAACCTATCTAAGTGATCACATATCTATCATCCATGTAGAAGTGGAAACAATATAAATACTATATTGGCACGTAGTTCTAGGGTATGAAATAGTAGTAATGTACCCATCTCGGTGCTAAATACTACTTCCATTAAATCTGTATGCTCATTCTGATGGAAATCCACTTTTAAAATAGTATAGTGGTTTACAATGAAAACCCACTGTATATCTATAAAACCAAATCTATAATATGAATCTGTAAAGTGGATTTCAGATCTATTTTGAAACCAAAAGGTCAAATCTTTATCAATAATCTGAAAAGGATCTAGTCATAAAGTGCTCATAGCACAATCAATCTTGAAATAACAATCTTTAATTTGGGCTTAGTGACTCATGCATCAAACTCAAGTTAAAACATCACAATATTCATGCTTGGTAATGAAAACATTTATAAATCAACTTTAAATCTGGAAATTCCTGCAATATGCATGAAAATATAAGCATAATCATGCAACTCGACTTTTAAATCACTTGAAATCTCATAATCTTATAAATAGCAATATTGGGTATAAACCCTAACTTTAATTTCATGGGAAATCACATAAAATTCAGTAAATTTGTACTTAAAATAAGTTTTGGGTGCAAGGATGAAAGGATTATCCTTGTTGAAAAATCCCATATACCTCAATTAATAAACTAGATACTAAGGCTTGAATCTTGGATCCCTATTGATGCTTTTAAAGTTGAATTCTTGGAGTTCTTGAGTTGAAAATCCTTAATCTTGAATTACCTTGGAGAATTAGAGGAGGAATTGGATTTCTTGGGGAGAAAGCTTTGATGATCTACGGTTTTGTTTTGAGAGAGAATTGATGAAATAAGCATAAAGTGCTTTGGAATATGCTTAATTCTTTATTTAAGACAGATGGGGCCTTGGGGATTGACAAAAATACTCCTTTTAATATCTAAATGGAACAGAAAAAACAATATTTTCTAAAATAGGTGGCCACGGTGATGCGCCACTATCGTGGTGGGTTATTAAAAATTGACAAATTGGAACTGGGCTTCCTCCGCTACGCGCCACCGTCATGGTGCACCCTTTGGAATGCCATTTTGGCTACTGGTGTGACGCACCAACATTGTGTTGGTCTACTGAAAATGGAAAACTAGAAATTTCAACCTCTCTGATCAAATCACGGAGTCTCATTGGAAATTGATAATTGTGATTTTACACTTCTCCGCGATGCGTTACGGGCCCAAATTACGGTGTTTTATGATTGAAGGTTAGAATAGCCATAACTTCTTACTCGGTTATCGAATTTAGGTGAATCTTATATCGTTTGGAAGCTAATTCACTTTTCTACACATTGGAGGCTCTAAATCTAGAAAATTCTATATGTATGAAAGGTCATTCTCTCTTAAATCCAATGCTTGACAGTGTCAATGCTAAATTAAACTAGGAAAAGTACGGGGTGTTACATCATAATAAAGTGTATTATGTTCAACTGGAACGCTGATGAATTTTAGGTATTAGATTAATAATAAGTTAATAAGAATCATTTCAACTTAGAGTGATCGTTCGACGACTCGGGTCGGGAGGAACACAATTCTAATATCAGGTAATTGCAAAGGCTCAATTAAAGTTGTAGTTGACCCTGTCAACTCATACCTGTCAACTCATACTTAGTTCTAGCTTAATTAATCTGGGTATTAGCTGAATAATAAGTTAATAATAATTATTTCAACTCAGAGTGATTGTTCGACAACACGGGGAGGAAAAAACACAATACCAATATCATATAATTGCAAACACTTAATTAAAGTTGTAGTTGACCCTGTATACTCATCCCTAGTTGTAGCTAAATAAATTTGGGTATTATCTTAATAATAGGTTAATAAGAATTGTTTCAACTTAGAGTGATTGATCGACGACTCAGGTTGGGAGGAACGCAATACCAATATCATGTAATTGAAAAGACTCAATTGAAGTTGTAGTTGGCCCAATCATCGCATCCCTACTTAAAGCTAAATCAATTTGGGTATTAGAATAATAATAGGTTAGTAAGAGTTATTTTAACTCAAAGTAATTGATCGATGACTCGGGTCGGAAAGAATGCAATACCAACATCATGCAACTGTAAAGACTCAATTGAATTTGTAGTTGACCCTATCAACTTATACCTATTTATTTCCAAATAAATTTAGGTATTATATTGATAACAATTTAAGAAGAATCATTTCAACTCAGAGGGATCGTTTGATGACTCAGGTCGGGAAGAACGCAATACCAATATCATGTAATTACAAAGACTCAGTTGAAGTTGTAGTTAACCCTATCATATTATACCAATTTCTAGCTAAATAAATTTAGGTATTAGCCTAATAATAGGTTAATAAGAATTTTTTCAACTCAGAGTGATCAATCGACAACTCAAGTCAGGAGGAACGCAATACCAACATCATGCAATTGCAAAGACTCAAGTGGAGTTATAGTTGACCTATCTTCTCATCCTTAGTTCTAGCTAAATCAATTTAAATAATATTTTAATAATAAGTTAATATGAATCATTTTAACTCATAGTGATCATTCAATGACTTGGGTCAGGAGGAACACAATACCAATATCATGCAATTGTAAAGACTCAATTAAATTTGTAGTTGATCCTATCAACTTATCCCTAGTTATAGATAAATCAATTTAGGTATTAGCTTAACAATAAGATAATATGAATCGTTACAACTCATAGTGACCAATCTATGAATCGAGTCGAAAGGAATGAAATGCCAACATCATGCAATTGCAAAGACTCAGTTGAAGTTGTAGTTAAACCTGTCAACTCATGCTTAGTTGCAGCTAAATTAATTTAGGTATTAGATTAATAATAATAAGTTAATAATAATCATTTTGACTCAGAGTGATCGTTCAACGATTCGGATTGGAAGGAATGCAACACCAATATCATGCAATTTAGTAGACCCTATCAACTCATCCCTAGTTATAGCTAAATCAATTAAAGTTGTAGTTAAATATATGAACTCAATTGAAGTTGTATATAAACAAATGTTCAACTTATTGCAATAGATAACTTATCGGTTGGAATTATCAAACAGATTATTAAATATGTTACAACAGATTACCTATCTATTGTAAATGATCAAATGGACGTTGGCATCTGTTGTGATAGATGATAGAACCATTTGAAATTTTCAAAAAAAATTGTCATCTATTGGAACAAATGATTTATATGTTTTAAGATCTTTTTTTTTATTTGAAAGTAATTTCTTGTTCGATATAAAAAATATAAAAAAGTAAGGAGGTAAAAAATATTACTTGGATAACTCAAAAATATCCTTCTTGAGTAGTTTTATCTTATATTTTCAATGTCATCATCTCCCCATGCCCTTCAAATCTATTAATGCATATTTAAAACCCATCTCTAGAGTTCTCCCTCCTTCAGTCATAAATTAACTTAGCTAATCTCTCTTTTTTCTTTCAAAATTCTCTTTCTTTCCTTTTTAGGATAATCACAACTGTCTCCTTTTTTCCTCACTTTTCTTTTCTCTTTCACACGAGAATCCTTTCAGATCTCCATCAATCAATATCTTTTCTTATCTGAAATAGTTGTTCTGATCCCTTTGCTTTTTGGATATTACAAGTATGGTTCACTATTGCTCTTTTCTTCTCATTTTCTTCTTTGTATGTTATTTAAATTAGATATTTACATCTATTTTTTTGGATTGATTTACCCATTATCAGTATCCTATTTATTGAGAAAATTAAAGAAAAGGTGACTTTTAAGTCTTGAATGAACAAACCATTGTTTTTATTACAAAATCTGCAAAAAAAGTCATCTGTTGGGAGAACATAAAAAACCTTTTTGTCAGTATCATTTTTATGTCTTTTGTTTGTTACTTTATTGGTGGTACTATTGTTGGGGTTTTGGTGTTATTGGAACATATGGTGTTCGTGTTGTTGATGGTATTGGAATATATGGTGTTATTTCTTTGTTGTTGATATTGTTGTTGATTTTATTGATGTGGTGTAATAGTTTTCTCAATTCTTTCAACTGATGAATAAGTTGTTGGAACAGATGGAGCAACTGTTGGAAGAAATCAAGCAAGTAGTAAGGCTGGTTTGATTTATTCCAATATATGTCCTATCTATTTTAATATGTCAGCCATTTCTTTCCATATATGCATGCCTATTACAACAGATGACTAATCTGTTGAACAGATGGGGAATCTGATGCATCAGATGGGTCATCTGTTGCAACACCTGTTGTAATATGTTGTATTCATTAAATTTAATGTTACCCATTTGTAATGTCCATTTTGTTCTTCTCTTATTTGACATCAAATATTGTTCTCTTATTTGCAGATAAAATAAAGTAAAAGTGGATTAAGTAAAGATGGGTTCAGTGAAATAAGTTGCTTGCAGATGAAACCACTTCATATGTGGGAGGTATGGATTACTGATCAACCTATCATGAAAATATACATCCAGTACACAGATTTTATGAATAGTGGTTCTTTACCTATTATGTGTTAATATTCAAACAAGATATGTCATTTTATAGTTAAAACTATTAGGTTCGAATTGGTAAGGTTGAGGGACTAAGTAGGTGGTGTCGATACCCTGTTATGGTTTAATAAAGATTTTGATAATGTTTATATGTTATGTTAGGAGAAGGGTTTAATTTTTTGGTGGCAGTGTAAATATTCAAATAGAGATTGGACTGATTTAAGGGTTTAATGGACTTTTGAAAGGCCTCAAAAGCCTTATACTGCTGTAAATAAGAATGGAAAACTTTGTTAGGGGACTGAAACTAGCTAGTGTGGCCTGAATGAAGACCCACAAAATATAGGACATGAACTCTAAGGTTGCATCTTTGCGACCACTGATGGAGGTAATATTGTCGGTCAAGAACAAAACCTGAACCAACAACTCCTGAAGTAAAAATAAGGGATCAAGCCAAGGTGGCAATTTCTCAAGTTAAACTTGCATCCCATGCCTCCTATTTATGGTTCTGGTTTGGTCAAAGGCAGTGGAAATAATAAGGCATGGTATTTCTGTCCAACTTCAGACCTTTTTATTTCTAGTGCTATTGACTTGATTAGAACCACAAATAGAAGACATGGGATGCAATTTAAACTCCATAAATTGACATTTTAACTTCCCTTATTTTTTGTAATACTCGTATTATTTCCTAGCTCAGTTTAGCTTCTAAAATGTCAAGGGTTAGTTTTGAAAATGAATAACTCTTGATACGTGTAGAATTTTCTAGCTCTAGACCCACCATTATGTAGATAATTGGATTAGCTTTCCAATGATACCAATTTCATCTTAATCTAATACTCTATTGAGAAGTTATGGCATTTTTAGTAAACCAGTTTGTCATTTTGACAAGCACTTCGTCGAGGTGAAGGCTAGATTCGCAATTGTCAAATTCCAGTGGAACACCACAATTATGTTGTGTTGTGGTGAAATTCCAGTTCCCATTCATCCCATTTCAGTAACTCACCATGCTTTGCTTGTATTTTGTCAAATTTCCCAAAAGGACAGTTACCGCGTCGCGGTGAAACACAAAATGACACTCGTCCTTTTTCAATGAAGTAATGCGATTTTACTGCGTCGTGTTGAGGGCTAAAATGGGACTCGTCCTTTTTTCAGTAGCCCAACGCAATAGCCCTGCATCGCGTTGATGGGCAAAATTGGGCTCGTCCCTTTTCCAGTAAGCCACCACAATAGCGGCGCATTGTTGTGGGAGGCCAAATCGGAATTTTCAAGTTTCTGAGTTAAATTTTAAAAGGGCACTTTAGTCAATTCCCAAGCCCCCTCCCCCCCCCCCCCTCCCCCTACCCAGTTGCGAATAACATAGAATTGAACTTATTCTAAGTATTCTATGCTCACTTTTCATCAATTCTCTCTCAAGAAAACCTTAGAACCTCAAACTTCACCTCTAATAAATCTAGTTTTCTCCATTGATTTCCCAAGATAACTCAAGATAAATAATTTCCAATACAAGATAACCAATAATTCATCCTTAAGAGAACAAATAGGGATTCAAGTTTAAGTTTTCTAAGTGATTGCATCAATTAAGGTATGTGGGGTTTATGAACTAGGACCCCCTTCCATCCTTGTGCCCAAAAATAATTTTAATTTCATGTTTACATGATTTTGTATGATTATTCATGAATTTCAAAATAAGGTTCATACCCAATATTGCTAATTGGAGGATTTTGAACTTTGAAGTAATTTAGATGATGAATTTCATGTTTACTTTCGTATTTTCATGCATATTGCAGAAATTTCTAGCTTTTGAGTTAAATTATCAATACCTTTATTATCAAGCATGAATATTATTGTATTTTGACATGAATTTAGTGCATGGGTGTTATGCCCTAAGTGTCTATTGCTATTTAAAGATTTTTTATGCTATGAGCACCCTATGACTAGAGTATTTTCAGATTTTCTATAAAGATTTGATCTATTGATCTCATCTTAGATATGAAATCCACTTTACAGTTTCAGACTACAGTTTCACTTAGCAAATATACAGTTAGTTTTCGTAAGAAACCACTATACTCGATTTTAAAGTGGATTTCTAACAGAATGAGCATACATATTAAAGAAAGTAGTATTTATCATCGAGTTGGGTATGTTCTCATGCCCCAAAACTACGAGCCAATGCAGGTTCAGATTATCAGATTATTTCTATTTCTATATGAATGACAGATACCGATGTGATCACTTAGATTAGGTTATACTCCTGGGCAAGAGTATGATACCTCTCCCCAACATGAGGTTTTATCCTTAAGGGAATTAGATGTTGGACACTATGATAGCTTACATAGTGTATGTCGGTTAGAAGAACCTCCCTAACAATAAAGATTTTTAGAATAGTTTTATTTAAAGAATTTCCCTAAAGCTTATAGACTACAGATTTCAGAATAGAAAAGAATAAAAGAAAAGGTTTTAGAAACTATGTTTAAAGGCTCATAGTTTTATTCAGATATTGCTTTACATATGGCTTTAGCTATGAAATTTTGGACTTCAGTTTACAGATACAGAAGTGAGTCCATTTTACTCTTAGACAGTATGATTTAAAGACTGAATACCAGTACATCTTTAAGAAACTAAATGTTATGACTCACTAAATTTATGGAACATGTTTTACTATTCTTGATCATGATTTACAATTTTCAGGTATTCCAGCTTATGTGAGTCATCTACATTTACCATGCATTGTTTTACAAATTATTCCAAAAGTATTGATCCACATATATGTTTATGTGCTACATTATCTCAAAATGTAGGTTCAGGTGCTCAGTTTCAGTAGCATGAGTGATTTTGAGCATCTTCATCTATATCTCGATAGTTGGTGAGTCTTCATCGTTCGGAGACTTAGTCATTCAATTTTTTAGCCTATTAGTATATATGATTCAGTATTTTCAAATAGTTTGAGTTAGCTGGGGGTCTGTCCCAGTAACTCTTTAACATTAGTAGTAGAGGCTTGTCAAACTGCTAGATATGATTTAGATTTCTTGTATTTACTTTTCAGACTCTTAAGTTTGGTATTTTCAAATATTTTATTCAGATAAATTTATGCATTTTAGCTTGATTATATATTTATATTTCCTCTATTATGAGCTTCAAAATTAGTAGAAGGCAGACAGGGTTATCTTAAGGCTACTCGTAGTCTTAGGAAACGTGTGACGTCTCGGGACCCGTTTTTGGGGTGTTACATTTTTAATTCTAGGGTTAATTTTTTAGGTTTCATTCTTGACTGGAAATCTTACCAATCCTCTATGCTCGCCAAGCTGCTTTCTTAGAGTTCTGGTCCTACACTTAGTGGGTCTTCATTGAGACCATGCTCGCTAGTCGCAATCCCTGGAAAAGTGTTCAGGTCCAGTACTCTTGAGCATTTTTCTTTTTCAAGAACGACTGATAGATTTTAATATTTGGATACACTTCCACATTTGAAGTTCATTGAGTTTTTTCATCTCTCAAGTCAATTCCATTAGCCATATTCGCTAGAAGTTCCTTACTTATTTCCCTGTGTATCCTCTTAAACAAGGTCTGAGATGATATATGGTCTTCTTTACCTCCCCTTTCCCACACAAGTACTCTTCCAAGCACCTTCTGCCATATAATATTCTCCTCGAGTAACCCATTTATATAAATTTGGACCAGGGGAATTTTTATTGGTTTTCCATTCTTTTTTGCTTCAGTGCGAGTCTTTGAAGGCCTTTTAAAAGTTCATTGCACCATTAAAATCGGTTCAATCACTATTTAAATGTCTATAATGCCATCAAATATTAATCCCTTCTCAATCCTTGATGCATAAATATGAGAAAAATTGTCATTAAATTGTAACAGAGAATCGAGACCACCTTCTTGGAACCCTTCAGCCTAATCAGTTTACACCTATCAAACAAATTGTAAAATGCATGATCTTGTTTGAAGGATCAATGTCTAATTGATAAAAAATTGTATTTGCAAAATCATTGTACTATATATGTGTCTATCTTGAAAACCTGATCAATAATACATAGCTCTTTCACATGAAAGTAGATCCATTCATCTGTATGCACCTAATTCTTTCTACCTCATTAATGTCACATAGTGTTTATTCTTAACTTCCCATGGTGAAGTAATGTACAAGACTACAGAGGCTCAGAGGATAACCATCTTCAATGTCCAAAGACTACACGCCTATCAAGACAAAATAAGTGCTACAAGTCGTGACTTTTTTACCTTTTTTATTTTTAAATCTCTTTTGTTTATATATAATAAAATAGTCACCAATTTAGATTATTTAAGGTATTGATGACTATTAAAAAAGAGGTGAACAATCGTGATTTTTTGTCTAACATATTTAGAATAGTTGATGATAAAATTCCCCATCTGTTGCAACTGATGAATTAGCTGTTAGAAGAAATAAAAATATCTCCTCCAACAGATGATCCATCTGTCGCAATAGATAATCCATATGTTGAAATAGATGTTTTATCTGTTGCAATATACAGACCACCTATAGTGACAGATGGTAAATCTATTGTGACATATGGGTTATCTTCTACGATAGATGGACCATCTATCATAATAGCATAATAATAACAGTTGTTATTAAGAGAGAAACCATTTTGAAAATGTGAGAAATTTGAATGTAAAAAAAAAAGTCACGAATTTTTTCAAAAAAGAAAAATTCAGTAGTTTGAATGTAATTAATACAATGGAGTTGAAAAGTCATGCCTTTTTTCCTAACACATTTCGATTCAACCCTCTATAAATAGTTCCTTCCTTACTCTTTATTCTTCTCTATTTTATTTATTATTTCTTATATTTTGTCTTTTTGTATTACATATTGAACTATTTCTCTTCAATTATCATATTCCTTTCTCGTTGAGGCAAGTATTTTTTATGTGTGTAAATCTACCAGTTGGTAGTATACGTTGTATTACATTCAGACTCTTTTCTTTACTTTTATATTTACTTTTTTTGTTATTTCATGTCTATTCAAGATATGGCTGATCCTATTTGGGACATTGCAATTCCATGTGACACCAAGCTGAAACTTTAGAGGCAGGTTAATAACCTACAAAGGTAGTTGGTCACCATGAGAGAAAGGATGTTTAGAGAGATACTGAGGCTGATGAGGGACCTGCTACTGATAGTTGATAATTAGCCGACTGTCAATAATAATGATGATGGTGATGATAATAATAATTAGAATGTGCTTTTTATCTTAGTGTATGTATTTTAAATTTTATATATCAGATCTATACTTAATGTATTTTGTTTTCCATTTAATGAAAAAAATTGGTCGACTTTGGCTTTTTAAGTCCTATTTAATTTTCATTCTATCTATATCTTTTTCTCAATAAACATGTCGATGGTTGGAGGTAAGGACCAATTTTGAATCCAATAGTAATAGCAAGAGTTTTGAGTTATTTCAATAGATAGACCATCTGTTGAAACAGATTGGTCATTGGTTGAGTTTTTATCAATAGATTATCCATCTGTTGCAACAGATTTATCATCTATTGGAGGAAAAAATTCTAGTTTGATGAACTATATTGTGTTCTTCAAGCTAATGTCCATCTATTATAATAGATGGGTAATTTGTTGAAAATAATTTTGTGGTCTATTGTATTTAGTTTCTGTTTTGCCTTTTTTTATTGATTCACAAGTTGTTAAAATTGATATTTTATATAATAAATTATAACATTTACATTCACAACAATGAGTTAGATATATAAAAGTCCATAACAAACAACACAAGTTTTTGTAATTACAACGATCATGGTGGATTACGATCTAGGCATGTAGTTCTTTTGTGGCCAACCTTCTTACATACGGAGCACTTGTTTCTTCTTGATAGAAATGATTCTCCATTTCCATGCCTCCTTTTTTATGGCCTTCTTCCCGGTTTGATATTGCTTGGGTCAATATATGGAGGAGGGATTAATCTCCCCAAAAGCTCTATAGGAACAAGCCAAGATTCCTTGGGATGCACCAGAGTAATATGCCTACTATATATTATTTTATATTTTCCATCGAATAATATGGAGAGTAGTACTCATAAGTTTTACTTCCATATTTTGCACTGTATTGAGCTTGAAGCACTGCCATAGCATGTGGACAAGGTATTTTGTCTAAGTCAAAAACTCTACATGTACAAGATCTTGTTTGAAGATCGACCGTGGCAACATCACCATGACCGTTGATACTGAACTTGTAATCTGCTATTAGGTAAAAAAAATAACCTATTCCCCTGACTGATGTTCGTTAATATTATTTTTTCATTTCTAGAACAAATTGGTTTCCTGTGTTGTCGAACACCACACGCCTTTCATGAAAATTTTGCCATACTTCTCATTTATTATATCAAATAGAGCCACGATGGAAAATTCTCTTTCATCGCCAAAAAATGAATTAACTGATTCATCTATGTTTGCCGTTATAATATTGTACCTATACCAAAGATTCACTTAGTACAACATCATATTAATTTTGTACCTCAAACAAGACATTAAATCCATAAGAATGTACCTATTTCCTGAATAGTATGCCCAACTCCATCTCTCAAAACTGACATATATGACATATTATGCTACCTTGGGATGCATATCCACTATTTGATTGAAATGGTCTAAAAACTCCTCTCTACTATATTCTTTAGCTTCTCTATAAAAATGGGTCACAACCCTTTTGTTATGAAAGTTGGTACAAATGTTCTCTCCAAGATAATGATGCAACAACCAAAGTGAGATGAAATAAAGAAAATTAAACCCATCTTTGGAATACTTGGATGCCTATCTAAAACAAAACACGACTCTTCGGTATCTTCGATGCAGCTTTGTAGTTGTTCAAAAAATATCCATAAGAGGCATCATATTCCTTGTTTGCTATATAAAAAGCGACAGAAAAGATGTGATTCTTTGCATCCTGCATTGCCACTGCTAGAAGATCTCTATTATACCTACTCCTCAAGAAGGTCCCATCAACGGCTATTCCTTTTTTCAAATGTCAAAAACCTTGAATTCAAGCACCGTAGGATATAAAAAATTACTTGAACCTTTCATTTTCATCAACATGCAATGTCGTCTTTCTTATGAGATTTTTGGACTCAAGCATGTAATGGTATGCATCGAGGATTGTATACCCTTGCTCGTATGGCCCCTAACTAAGTGCTTGGAAATTCCCATGGACGTATATATCTTCCGATAACTGACCATGACACCCAATTTTATAATGGGTTAATTGGACATATTTAACGCCTTGATTTTCTATAACTGGAATGCTACACGGTGCTTATGATCACGAAGGACCATAAGCTAACCCTTTTCTGGTACCTGTACTGAGCACTGCATAATATAATGAAATACATGCAGAAAACTGGTGAAAACTTTCCATAAGGTTCAAAAACTTAACATACAATTGAATAATGTCTATTAATATCAAAATTGACAAAACTGTCTATATAAGTAGTCTGAAAACCCTGTAGTCTAAAATCCTCTAAACTGTCTAAATAAGGAGTTGATGGGACATGTCCCCAACTAACTCCAACTACTGAAATAAATTGAATCTAATGTAATACTAAAATAAGAAGCATCCTCGAATGATGAGGACTCACTGCTACATCTACTACTGACTGAGTCTAGACTGCTAAGAGTGCTCTGGATCTCGCACTTCTGAATGTATGGCATAAGACACCATAGCATAAGAGAAAAGTATGCGTCAGTAATTTGAATATACTAGTATGCTAGATGAGGTAAGGCTAAATGCAAAGGCTTATGCATGAATAATACTAACTAGACAATCTGAGTATTCTGAATGAGAATACATGCATGAATGTATAAACTATCACTGAAATCGTAGTAACACAAAATACTAACTTCTGAATACTGGTTTCTGAATACTAACTTACTGATATCTGAGTCTACTAGTATGGATATCTGAGTTCACTAACTCTGGGATACTGAACAACTGAGTCTACTCATAGTAATAATGATTGGGTATATCTGAGATCAAGCCTATCTAGCGGGTGACCTCAGATTCTACTATGATGATAATGGTTTATATCTGAGATCAGGCCTATCTAGCGGGTGATGTTTGAATCTAGTAATAATTATAATGATTAACTGAGTTTGAGATCAAGGCTATCTAGGGGATGATCTCTGAATCTGGAGAATTATCTAAGTTCCTCACTGAGCTGTGTGACCGTATCTGATGGTTCTAAATCTAAAAAACTATCTGAGTTCTTGACTAAGACTAAATCTGAACCTGAAATTGTGGGAGTTCTCACTTAACTGACATGCCCCGATCTGAATTGGTAGGGTCCAGCCTGTAACCCTACCTGGAAGAGTGTCAATACCGTGCCACGGGTAAATACACTACTATGGTCAAGAGAACAGGAAGTCAAGCCTAATGCATCGGGTGACTCCTAGAAGGTAGTCAAGCCTTAATCTAACGGGTGACTCCTGGTCCTACGCTGGCTACACAGTTTGGAGTTCAGGGACTGATACTATCGACTCTGCCTCTCTAATGGAAAAGTTGTCATCCCTGCACTCACTCGGTGCCACTTTCTACTCCCAACTAAAAGACACTGAATTGATTCTTAAACTGTATTAGATTGAGATAAATCTGTTACTGATCATCTTACTTTACTGATCTAACTGAGTTCACTTGATTCTGTTGTCTGACAGAACACTTCAGAATTCTACTTTCTGTCTTAATACTATTGAGTTTTGTAACTTACTGAGCCTTACTGAAATCTAAACTGAATTCTGAATACTACTGAGATCCAAACTAGATACGAAACTGAGTTAGACTGATACGAAGACTGGATTGAACTAGTATTGAGATTATTGAATTTTCTTAACTTCTGTAGCTTATTGAATTCTACTGATCATAGCATGATTAAGATTATCTTGAGACTGACTAGGCTCTAGATAAGCAACTAAGTTTTCAGTTATAAATACCCCCAGGACTCGATAGCATAAATAAATAATATAGGACCACACTTGAATATCATGACAATGGACTTTCATTCACAACACAATCAATATGATATCTCATTAATCACTTAAATGTCATAAACATGTAAATGTATAGGGTATGCATACTAATATTTCATAGTTGTTCAATAAGGAATAAAACTGGATAAGAATGCATGCAACTTATCATAATACATTCACTAAGGCATTTCAACAAACGCTTGGCATGCGCTAGTTATCACATAATTTGGGATTTCATGCTTAACATACTAAAAAGGCACTATTCTCTTTACTTAAGCATTCTATCAAACATATGGGGAGCATGCTTTGGTTATACCACAGATTCTATACTTAATTATCATGAATACATCAATATCATGCAACTTGAAGGGGTTTTATCATGAACATCACATAGTAGAATCAAATCTTGGATCTTTGAAATCAAATCATGAATTAAAACTCATCAACAACATAAACTTCAATTTCTATTCACAAAAATCATGACAATCTTATAAATATATAATCTTGAATTTAGAAAAGGATTCTTGAACTTCTTGGGTGAAAGGAACCCAAGAATCAACATCTAACATACCTCAAAAGCTTGAATCTTGAAAGATAATGACTTTTCTTGAAGATTCTTGAATTGGGAATGATAATTTCTTGGTTTTATTAAAGGAAAGTTTGAAGAATTATTCTACTATCGGTTGGGAATCTTGGGGTATTACAATATCTCCCCTTTAGGAATATTCATCCTCGAATGTCACTTGTTAGGCTAAGAGTACTGATCGGCTGAGCTTACTTAAGGGACAAGAACATCTAAACCATGACTATGCAACTGGAACTACTGATATTCTGAGTTCTTATTCTGAACATGCATATCTGATGCATGGGATACACGCATGAAACTATTGATAAGCTGAATTCTCATAATGAACATGCCTATTTAATGCATGGATACTTGACTGAGTTGCTCTCCTGAATGAATGACTGAATACACTAATGAACTAAATTTTTCTACTGAACATGCATATCTAATGCATGAATATTTGACTGAATTGAATCTTTAAAGCATGACTGACTATGCAATGATAACTGATGAAAGCTTGTAATGAGAATTTGAGCATAAAATTAAATAGTTTTTAGGAATTAAAAACATCAGGGAGTTATACAGTATCTCCCCCTTGGTACACTATGTCCCTCTAAGAACACTTACTTCACCAAAGTACTTGAGAAAACTGAGACGATGCACAAGGCACCTATGAACTAGTTCATAACTAAATGTCTGGGATCTGAATCTAATGCATGACGCATGAACTGAGTTATACTCGTAACTACTAGAATATTCTATCTTTGAATAGTTACATTCCTGAGATTTCTGATAGTACGATTAGGTGAAAAGATGAGAAAACAATCTATGTGAATCTGACTGTCTGACTGCTAAACTAACTTGCTGGCTCTACTAACTAACTCATGCTGAAAACTTATACTTAACTAAAGTACTTTTTCTATAGTCTTTCTACTATACTCTCCACCTTAGCCTCAAGCCATCACCGTAACTCTGTGACCACTTTACTAAACTTTGAACTACTAATACTATCTCCTGGGATACAACTTTTAACTCTCTTTAGTCTCTACAATCATCATGACATACTTACACTCCTTTTGACACATGTTTATCTCACTAACACATTATCTTCTTCTATTCATATATAGGCTACTTATACCACCTCTGTACCTTAATACTTAGTTTGAAGCCCATAAACTTAAATTCTCCCTGTACTATTAAATCCTACTGAAATCTCTAAAATATGTCTAGCCACTTATACATCAACATAACATCCGCTACTATCATGGGCTGCTAATATCATATCTTTTAACATACATTCACACTTTCATACTTAGTTTAAAGTCCACCAACTTAAATTCTTCAGAGATTTCAAGCTTAGTTTCTAAAGCATAACATGAATATCCACAAATCTTTAATAATCTTGATACTCTCATCCTAGCCTTCAAATATGACATCTCATAAACTTATATTGTCCCCATACCATGAGGATTACCACTATACTCACATCAACAACACATATAACTTTGAATTACTAAACTTAAAATCTTCCATACATTGTTTCAAGCCTACTGATTCACCTTTTGTACAACTAACCCCATGAAACATACTCTGCCCAACTTTAGACAACACTATCCCAAAACTATCTGTGAGAACTGTCTGAGAAAGCTCTATCTGTAGGTCTTTGGCCTTCACTACTTTTGTTACCTTAAAAGTAAGGTAAAGCTGAAATGAATGGAACATGATGAGAATCCACATAAGTTTCTTAGAGAGCCTTTCTACAACACGATCTTAGACATAAATGAAGGGAAACTATTTCTATAAACATCTTATAGCCTCCTATACATAAATATAGTGCATAACACACCCATTCATAAGACTCTACTAGATGCGACTTTCAGACTCCCTAGGACACTATTGAACCTTACGCTTTAATACCAAGTTTTTAATGCCCCAATTTTCTATAACCAAAATGCTACACGGTTCTTATGGTCTCAAAGGACCACAAGCTAACCCTTTTCTGGTACCTGCACTGAGCACTGCATAATATCATGAAATACATGCGAAAAACTGGTGGAAACATGCCATAAGGTTCAAAAACTTAACATACAACTGAATAATGTCTATCAATATCAAAACTGAAACAACAGTCTATGTAACTAGTCTGAAAAACTCTACAGTCTGAAAGCCTCTAAACTATCTAAATAAGGAGTTGATGGGACATGTCCCCAACTAACTCTAACTATTGAAATACACTAAATCTAATATAATAATGAAATAAGAAGCATCCTCAAATGATGAGGACTCACTGCTACATCTACTACTGCTGACTGAGTCTGGACTGCTAAGGGTGCTCTAGATCTCGTGCTTCTAAACCTATGGTATAAGACACCATAGCACAAGAGAAAAGTATGCATCAGTAGTTTGAATGTACTAGTATTCTAGGTGAGGTAAGGCTAAATTCAAGGGCTTATGCATGAATAATAATGACTAGATAATTTGATTATGCCAAATGAGAATACATGCATGAATGCACAAACTACCACTGAAATTATAGTAACATAGAATAATAACTTTTAAATACTGGTTTCTGAATACTGACTTACTGATGTCTAAGTCTACTAGCATGAATATCTAAGTTCACAGACTCTGGGATACTGAACAACTAAGTCTACTCATGTTAATAATGATTGAATATATCTGAGATCAGGTCAATCTAATGGGTGACCTCTAATTCTACTATGATGATGATGGTTTATACCTGAGATCAGGCCTATCTAGTGGGTGATCTCTAAATAAAAAAATAATCATAATAATTGAATGAGTTTGAGATCAAGCCAATCTAGTGAGTGATCTCTAAATTTGGGGAACTATCTAAGTTCCTCACTTTGCTGTGTGACTGTATCTGATGGTCCTAAATCTGAAGAACTATCTGAGTTTTTGACTGAGACTGAATCTGAAGCTGAAACTATGGGAGTTCTCACTTAACCGACATGTCATAATATAAACTGGTAGGGTCCAATATGTAACCCCAGCTGGAAAGATATCAGTATCATGCCACAAGTAAAAACATTATAATGGTCAAGCCTCTCTAACGGGTGTCCCTGAACAGAAAGTCAATCCTAAGGCATCGGGTGACTCCTAGAAGGTAGTAGAGCCTTAATCTAATGGGTGACTCGTGGTCCTGCGCTAGCTACATAGTTCTGGAGTTTCGAGACTGATACTAACGACTCTGCCTCTCTAACGGGCAAGTTGTCATCCTTGCACTTACTCAGCGCTAGTTCCTACTCCTAAGTGAAAGACACTGAATTAATTCTTAAACTATATTAGACTGAGCTAAATCTTTTATTGATCATCTTACTTAACTGATCTGACTGAGTTCACTTGATTTCGTTGTCTGACGGAAAACTTCAGATTTTTACTTTTTGTCTGAATACTATTAAGTTCTGTAACTTATTAAGCTTTACTGAAATCTGAACTAAATTCTGAATACTACTGAGGTCCGAACTAGATATAAAACTGAGTTAGACTTATACGTAGACTGGATTGAACTAGTACTGAGATTACTGAATTTTCTTAAGTTATGTAGCTAGCTGAATTCTACTAATCATAGCACGACTGAGATTATCTTGAGACTGACTCGGCTCTTGATAAGCAGCTAAGTTTTAGGGTATAAATACCCCTAGAACTCAATAGCATAAATAAATAAATAATATAGGACCACACTAGAATATCATGACAATGGACTTTCATTCACAACACAATTAATGCGATATCTCGTCAATCACTTGAATGTCATAAATATGTAAATGTATAGGGTATTCATACTAATATCTTATAGTTGTTCAATCAGGAATACACCTGGATAAGAATGCATGAAACTTATCATAATACATTCACTAAGGCATTTCAACAAACGCTTGGCATGCACTACTTATCACATAATTGGGGATTTCATGCATAACATACTAAAAAGACACTGTTATCTTTACTTAAGAATTTTATCAAACATATGGAGAGCATGCTTTGGTTATACCACAAATTCTATACTTAATTATCATGAATACATCAATATCATGCAACTTGAAGGGGTTTTATAATGAACATCACTTAGTGGGATCAAAGCTTGGATCTTTGAAATGAAATCATGAATTAAAACTCATCAACAACATGAACTTTAATTTCTATTCATAAAAATCATGACAATCTCATAAATATATAATCTTGAATTTAGAAAAGATTCTTGAACTTCTTAGGTGAAAGAAACCCAAGAATCAACATCTAACATACCTCAAAAGCTTGAATCTTGAAAGAGAATGACTTTTCTTGAAGGTTCTTGAATTGGGAATGAAATTTTTTTCATTTTTTAAGGAAAGCTTGAAGCATGGTTCTACTATCGGTTGGGAATCTCGGGGTATTACAATATATCCCTTGTAGAAGGGCCTTTTCTATTGAGGAATCTATTATTGAAATATTCACAGAGGACCTTTGTAGTGGCATGAGGATTTTGGACCGAAATATTCTCTGAACCACATGTGTGATACTTTTTATGTTTATGAATGATGAATATGTCAGAGATTAAGTACTTCACCACTCTCAACCACCACTTGTAGTTCGAATTAGCACATCGGTAGCAAAAGATTTTATTTAAATTAATCACCTTCATTATTCTGAAATATTTTTTCAAGCAAAAAATAAATAAAGTAGTAGATAGTTCTTTCTTGTTCTTGAATGACATTCCAATGTAAAAGCTGGTATCATCATCTTGGAAATTGTCAAACTTTGTCAATTGAGAAGAACTGCCTACCGTATTGGTTACAGCAACAGGTGTACGTGTTTGATTATTATCTGGAATATTCATATCCGTATCATCCAACCTATCGTCAAAGATGTTATGTTCTTGTTGTTCTTTTACATCCTGGTTCTTATTTTCTCTCATCTTTTCAACCATGTACACCCTTAACACCGGCCTGAATGAATCACTAAGATAACCACACAATTAAACCTAATCAGTTATCTTGAAAGGTAGTACCCTCTAATTTTTGAAGAAGCTGTGCATGTAGCTGATGACGAGTTCTTCCAGTTGACAATTCAATTCATAATAGCTGATGATTAATTTCACAAAATCATCATACAAAACATCACTTTGGACTATGATAGATATCATCTCTAGTATTTCACCCTTCTTCCAACGCCATACATATCGATTGCTCTTTTTGATCTATTGACCATGACAATCCACCCCTATTGTTATTGATCTCTCCACTAGCAAAATATAGTCATTTGTTAAAAAATATTAATAATGATATCATAATAAAATTAACAGTTATTTTATAGTGTCGTAACATGAACCCCAACAAATGTGTAATCTATTGCAAAATGTGAAAAATATGTTGCAACAGGTAAGTGATCAGTAGCAATAGATTACTTACCATTTAGGATTCATGTTACGCTCCTAAAGCTGATTTCAACAGATGAGTCATTTATGTAACAGGTGAATCATATGTTGCAACAGACTTTACATTTGTTGTAATGTATAAACCACCTATTGGGATAGATATTACAGTACTAAGAAACCTTTGAAGCTAATTCCAATATATGAGTGACATGTTGTAACAGATAACTAACCTGTTGTAATAGATATTTACTATGTTGCAACAAATAATGCATCTGTTGGAATTAAGTTTAGATTTTATTACAACAAGTTACTAATCTGTTATGGTAAATATTTACTCTGTTGCAACAGAGGATGAGTCTGTTGGAATCAAGTTTAGGTTCTGTTGCAACAGGTTACCAATGTATTACAATGGATATTTACCCTATTGCAACAGATAACTAATCTGTTGTAATAAAAATCTAGTCTGTTTCAACAGATGGATCATATATTTCAACAGATGACCCATCTATTCGATTCATGTTATAGAACTACAAAACCAGAAATATGGATCCAATATATGAGTCTTCTATTGCAACAAATAGCTTATCTGTCGCAACAAATTAGTGTTCTGTTTAAACAGATGGCTCTTATATTGCATTCATGTTCGTGTGCTATCTATTATGGAAAAATAACACACTAGCAATTACCCAGATAAAAAATTCAACTAAAAATCATAATTTGACTTACCAAAGTCTCCTATGAAGTAATGTCAAAGTGAAAAATGATGTACAAAGTTCAGATAGAAGCAATAGTGATAACAACAAAAACAATGGTTAACAAGAAGAAGATGAAGATGATAATGAATTGGAAGACGATAATAATGAAGAAGAAGATAATGATAATAAAGTATAAGATAATTAATAAAGTAGCAGCAAAAATGAACAACAAAAATTGCTAAGAGAGAGAAAACAATAATGGATGAGAGTAGAGAGAAACGCGTCTTTTCTTCCTCCATTTTCTATTATACTAGGTTAACAGTGGAATCAAAGTGTAAATTTAAAAACATGTGGGCTATTCTCAAACTTTCCCAACTTTATTAATTCATAATAAAGTAATTGTCAGCTCCACTCAATTATTAAGACTTGAGTCACCTACACCTCATTTTGAAACTCTTTTGTCACTTTTAACTCAATGCCCCAAGTTTCATGTAATAAATTTATTCTTGATTGATTTAACTATTACAAACTAAAGGACATCTTTAGATAATAGATTGTGTTTGATATTGGTATAAATTAGAAATAAAGTTGAGAACGAGAGTCCAATTTATGAATTAGAAGAAGTTAAAAATACTCGAATCAACATATTAAAATAAAATGAGCATCATTATATAATTTTAAAAAACATAAGCTTAAGTAATTTTTATGTTTTTTAACTCTCTTTTAAATATCTATGTTCTTATTACAATATTATCAATTGATCGATATTTGTGATTTTTTATGGAACATGCAATTTTATAATATTTTTGGTGAATATTTTATAATTACTCAATCACTGGTTAATGTTTGACCATTATTGAAGTAATTTTCTTTCATCTATGATCTTGTACGTATATATATATATATATATATATACACACACACACACACATATATATATATATATTTGAGATGTATGAACTTGTGCTTGAGATGAATGTTGTACTTTTTCATCAAAATATACAAAAATATATGCACATCAATATATATTTTTTTAATCATTTATAAAAAAAATTATTATTTCAGTCAAATGCAGATATTGAGCTCATTTCACCATAAACGAAGGATTGAGTGACTACAAGTCCAGAACTCAAATCACCAAGAAAATACTTAGATTTTTAATATTTATTTAATGTGAAACTAGGTACATTCTTAAGAATCTAAAATTGTAATATTCAAGTTATTATACACAAGTTCGTATTAGTTCAATTTAACATGAATATAAACTTGTAAATCTTACTAATATGACTTCATTTGATGAAATTTGATTTATGTTGAATGTATTATTTAGTAAAATTATTGATTCCTATTATTTGTTAATCTTGATCTAAATCAAATTTCACATTTTTTTAATCTCAAAATTTGATACTTTGTGACAGTCGTAAGCCTTCATGAATTAAAGTATGCTAATACTGATATGATATCACAATAGTTAAAAATTCACAAAAGTATTGAGATCATATAGTGAATGTTTTAAATCGTCACAAATTGCTATTAAAAACTTCGATAAATTTAAGTCATATTATGGCGGGTGTCATGGAGGTTTATTAAAACCACCGCAAATATGCTCATGACAAGATTAACTGTGATATTTTTTAAAATCATCACATTTCAATTCGTGGGGGTCATAAATCGCAGCAAATTGATAAAATAACTCCCATAAATTGAGCTTTTATTTGTTGTGTGTAGCTTTTGAGTTGCAGATCATTTCTTTGATAAGATAAGGAAAAATCTATTTTTCCTTTAAGATACCTCAATATTTATTTAACTACTTTATAGTATTGTGTCCTTTATCGAATTGATATCTACTAACTAATCCAATGGCATAATAGATATAAGATCTAGTGCACATCATAACATACGTAAGACTTCTGAATGCATTGACATTAGGAAATTTTCATATTTTTTCCTTCTCATGTGGAGTCTGAGGACACATTTTCAGTTTAAAAATTCACTTTTAGAAATTATAGTATTTATGGGTTTACAATCTTGCATATTAATGAATTCAAGAACTTTTAATGCAAAATTTTTGTGAAAGAGATAGCAATCTTTTAGAACGATCTCTTGAAATTTTTACTTCAAGAATGTATGACGTTTTACTCATATCTTTCATCTAAAAAGTAGATGATAATCACTCTTTTATTTCTTTTACATACTCAATGTCACTTGTATCTATAAATATACGTCTACATAAAATGATAAAATCATAAACTTATCTTTGGATCTTTTGATGTACACACAATGATCATCATGAATCTTGATGAAATCATACAATATGATTGCATTATGGACATATAAGTATCATCTTTTAGAAGATTGTTTAAGTCTTTAAATTGACCTATGAAGTTGACGTACTTTATGTTCTTTGCCTTTCATCACAAAATCTACAAGTTGTTTCATATATATTTCTTCTCCTAGTTCTCTACTAAAAGATGTAATTTTTGCATCGATTTAATTTAATTCAAGATCCAACATAGCCACTATAGATTAAATTAATCTTATTGAAGTAACGCATACAACGGGTGAAAAAGTTTTTTCATAATCAAGTCTGTCCATTTGTGTGTACCTCTCAACTACTAAACGAACTTTAAATCTTTTTATACTACTATCCGCCTTACGCTTGATTTTGAGAGTCTACTTATTTCCAATAGTTTGTCGACCTATAGGTAGATCAATCAATTTTCACACTTGGTTAGATTTCATCAACTTCATTTTCTCTTTGCTTTTAACCATTTTTCTTTAACAGGGATTCATTTATATTTTTTACCTCATTATCATTGGGAGTGATTATAATTACTACCCCTTCGATCTCAAATCGACTATAGGAAATTTATCAATGTCTTATTCGTCGAGGTTGAGATTGAAAAATTGATTTATCAATTGAGAAGTTACTCTTGCTCAAACCAGCAATATCACTATGATTTATAAAAATAGGGGCTGATCCATTATCATCAAAATGACTCCCACACAAATCCATTTGAATGTCGGTAGAAGAAGCGGTCTGATCTATAGTTTCATATAGAGATAAGTCCTAACCCAACTCACCCTACTTAGAAAAATCATTCTTTATTAATATAACATCACTTGACTCAACTTCTGTTACAGTTCCACTATTTTGTTCACCTATGAACACATAATCCATAGATTATTCAAAGTATCTTATAATGATACACTACCTTTCCCTTAGGCCTAATTTTCAGATTGGGAAGGGTTATGAATAAAAACAGAACAACCCCAAGGTATTAAGATTATCAAATTAGACATTCGTTTGATTGATAACACATATGGAATAGTTGTAATTGATTTAAAAGAAACACTATTAAGTATAAATGCAGCAGTGAGCAATGCATCACCCCAATAGGTGATAGACAATTTTGGTTACGTCATCATTAATCTAATCATTTCTAACAAGGTTCTGTTTCATTGTTCCACATCATCATTTTTTTGTGGAGTGTAAGGAGTAGTTTACTATCTTTTAATTTTCTTTTCATCACAAAATCACTTAAACTTATTAGACAAATAGTTACTTCCTCGATCGGTTCTTAGAGCTTTAATTTTTCTCTTAGGTTGATTCTCAGCTAAGTTTATAAACTTAAGAAAGAAATTTGAAGCTTCAGATTTGTTAGAAATCAAATATACATAATTAAATCAAGTAAAATAATCACTTAAAGTAATAAAGTAAACAGCACCATGTCTTGCCGGTACATTCATTGGACCATATATGTCTGAATGAATTAATTACAATGGAGTGTTAGCTCCTGTGCCTTTACCGAATGATTTTCTTATTATTTTTTTCGAGTAGAAAAGATTCACAATTAGATAGTTCTACTTTATATATTGTGCCAAACAGATCTTCTTTAGAAAAGAAATTAATTCTTTATTGGCCAATATTGCCAAGCCTAGCATGCCATGTACTTACATCATTTTCAAAATTAATTAGAAGTTGACCTAAATAAGAATAAACTAATATTATTGTTACTAGTACTTTGAATAACATCTAATACAAAAAACTCGATCAAAAAAAAATAATCAGTACCATATTTTTTTAGGCCGAATATAAGTCCATACCATGTTTATGAAAGAAAAATTAAATTCTAATTTAATTAAAATTTTGATAGAGACTAGATTTCGATGTATTATTGGGGTAAATAGCACATCATGTAGTATAGAGCTCAATTACAATGCATTTGAAGTTTGCAGGTACCAATCTCTTTTTAGGTCACTGGGTGCTCGATGAATGCTAAGTCTACAATCCATATAAAAAATGATTCAGTTAAAAAAATAGAACAAGAAATATTTACAACACTGTGTAAATTATTAATAAGGTCATCTACCTTTTTAGACTTAGGACAATCACATGCAAAAGAAATTGAAAAGGAAAAAAAAAACATAAAGAATGAAGTAAGGACCTATTTGAAAAGCCAATCTAGAAATTAAATTTAGTATAATTAGATGTAAGTAAATAGTTTGACATGTTTGGTTGGTCGGGTAATTACATGGTCAGCAGATAATTAAGTGTAATTGACATAAAGTAGTGTAACTATGAGTTGCTGGTAATTAGTAATGAAAATTACACTCTGGTTACTTCTTAATTTCTTTCTTTTATTTCTATTTTAATTTTTTTTTCATTTTAGTTTTTTTAATTTCTATTATTTTAAATTCTTTTTTATTTTTATTACTCTATTTTTAAAAAAATACTTTTATTTTATATTATTATATTTCATTTCATTTTCATTTTCATTTTTCAACATTTACTTCTTTCGCTTCCATGCAATTGTTCATATTATCTATTATTTTTATTTATTTTATGTTTATTTTTTTATCTAGCATAATTTTATTAGTATTTTAATTTTTAAATTAAAGAAGAATTCATTGTTAAATAAGTTTATAGACTTACATTTTTCTTTTCTTTTGAATCATCTTTATGTATGTTGAGTATTATGCTAACCTTTTCTTTGAGTTTTGAACTTATGTTATATTTTTAGTTCCACTTTATTTATAGTTTTTGGTAACAAAACTGAATTTCATATACCAACTGAGAATTATGTACAAGAATATGAGTTTTGGACAACGCCCCAACATCCCAATAGCAACAACAGCAACAACAACAACCAATCAAAGTAATAAGAGAATCGGGTCAAGGGTAAAAGTAAAGTTCAACAATTCTACTTGCTAATTTTACCTTCCAACTTCTTCACATCACTACCTTTTGAATGATCATCCCTAGAAGAACCTCAGGGCTTCTCTTCATATCCTGTAAGACGTTATTGTTTCACTCCTTACAAATTAGATAAATCGTGCCCGTTGCATCTATTTTGAACAATTCGTCTTTGGCATTCATCCCATTCACATGGTTCATCAATCACTGTACTTCCTCTGTCCAGAACATTAAAATCCTATTATAGTCTTGCCATACCAATTTAGTGCATACAGTAGTGGAGAAATTACACTTAAAGAATAAGTGTTCAGAAGAGTCCTCCTCCACTTCACGTAGAGAAAAAACATTATGGTCAATTATCTTCCACTTCAAAAACCTGTCTCATGTATATAGCCTGTTAAGAATTGCTGGGTAAAGTATAAAAATATATTTATAGGCACCAAATTTGTTGCAAACGAGCCTTCTTCCGGGTACATTCAAAAATGAGCCTCTAATAATGTTATAAACCTCTTTTAGGGAGAAATTGTTGGAACTTTGGACATAAACATAATCAAAACTAGCTACCTCCATTACTTGAGCTTCTTTAAAAAATTTCTTTATCATACATGAAGCTTGGTTGGAATAGCAAGTCCAAAGATATTTACCCTTGATACAATAAATATGCACCCATCGAACCCATATTTTGTCCTTTTTCTTACATTAATTTTACAACATCTGGTATATGGTTGCCTTATTCCATGCCTATATGTAAAGTAAATTAAAACCCCTGTAGCCTTAGGCAAACAAAGTGTTTCCCAAGCCAACACAACTTTCCTAAAGTTAGTGCTAGTTTACATCCAGAGAAAACTTCGATAGATAGTTTCAATAGCTTTCAAGACTCTCTTTGGTAGCACAAATATCTGAGCCCAAAATATCTGCATAACAAAGAGTATTGACTTGATAATTTGAACTCTCTCGGCATAGCTCAACTACTTTGATGTCCAATGACTGACTCTACTTATCATAGTGTCAACTAGAGACACATATCGGATAATAGCAATCTTTTTAGTACTCAACGAGACCTCAAGATACTTAAATAGTATATTGCCCTTTTCAAATTTCAATTCGCCCAAGAAAGGTTGTTGTATGTCTTCAGTATCCTCCCAAAATATGCACTACTTTTTGCAGTACTAGCTAAAAGACTAGAGGATGTCGATAAACTCATAAAGCAAGCATACAATTTCTAAATAGACACAACATCCACTCTACAAAAGAGCAATAAATCATATGCAAACCCTAGATGAATGATCTCAACTTATTACATCACAGACTAAAATTGGAATTGGGATCATTCTTACTACCTCTAAGAAATATGCTAAGGTACTCTATACATATCACAAATGTATAAGGAGAGAGAGAATCTTCTAGATTAAGACCTCATTTTGCTAAAAAGATCTTTGATAGTTTCCCATTAATAGTAATGGCATAGGAGAGAGTAAAAACACACTTCATAATCCATTGGACAAAAATAACAATGAAGTTTAAGCTTATGAGTACTTGGTCTAGGAAAATTATTCATAGAGTCATATGCCTTGTGCAGCTAAACTGAGCATACATCTTAGAGAGCTCCCCATTCTTTCATAGACTTTGTGATGGAGTTTAAGCAGTACCGCCTTTTAGATGGTAGTACGATCATTGTCAAGATATAGTAACCCAACTAAGGTTAGGGTCGAATACCAAAGAGACATGTGGTTTGACAGATCTCAGTGGTTACAATTTATGGGAAAATAGGAAAGTAAATAGGGGATTTATTTGTAGTCATATCGAACAAAGAACAATATTAACTTAGTTAAAAATTAGTCATAAGTAAACACTAGTATTGTGTTCTCCTTTGAATCTTAATTCTGTTGGTTTATTGTGCGTTGTTGAACCAACCAAATACCTTGCATGAAAAATCGATAAGTTATGTATATCCTACAGTCTTTTGGACGAGTAAGAGGATTTCACCCTTTACCTTTGAAGTCACAGAGTGTCACGTTACTAAACCTTACCCTGATCCCAGTTAACTATCACCTTTTGTCTCAAGTTATTAAATGGAAATTAATGATCATTCACTATATTCTGTTGTACTACAATGGATCGACCATTAACTCCCAAATTACTGTTGTCTTTATCTTTTCCTAGTTACTACTCCTGTTTTAGAGTAAGTAACAATACCTAGGCAGGATCCTAATGTGTGCACCCATTAAGAAATCAATCACATCAAAGATAAAGCAATGCATGCTATGGGTATTAGTTTATATCAACAATCGCAATCCCCCTACTTCATCAATTTTCCAGAGTCTTCACAACCTTAGATATGGGTTTTAGCCGCTCATAATTGAGAAGAAATAAATAACATTCATATTGGAAAGCAAAAATGAAATCATAATGATAAGATGAATGAAAAACCACTACCACAAAGTGAATAATCAATCAAAGTTACTACAATGAAATCCTAAGATTAAAGATGGATCTTGAAATCAAAATATATTTGTAAGTACTAAAAGTGTGTAACTCTTACTAAAAAGTACATGAGGGGTATTTATAGTACAAGAGAAAACCCTAAAAACTAATCCTAGACAAAACAGGAGAAAACAAGGTCGGTGTCCACCTGCTCCCTGTACCTGCGGTCTGACTAGGCACAAGTTTTACTATAACGCCACAAATCTGGTATCCGGAATGATACACGGTGCTCAAAGGACCATAAGCTAACCCATGAATAATATTTGTACCTGTACACTACATAATATAACATAATAATGCAGAAACATGTACTGAAATGTCATAAGGTTCAATACTGAACATGATCTAAATGATATAATATCTGTGCGGGGTAACAGAATACCTAAAACAAAATTGAACATACTGAAGTTTGAAACATGATAGTCTAGAAAGCCTCTAATTAACTAAACAGACTAAGTAAGGAGCTGATGGGACATATCCCCAACTAAATTCAACTAATAAACTAATTAATGAGGTAATAAGGAATAATTATGTCCTCGAATGATGAGGACTCACTTCTAACTCTAATCTGCTAAAACTAGAATCTACTTCTAATCTGGAGCTCGTGTCTCTAAACCTGTGGTATAAGAAACCATAGCGCAAATGCGTTAGTACTTTGCATATAATGGTATGCATGTGAGATAGGTTGAATGTATGGGGTTCATATTCATGAACAATCATAATTACTAACTATCATGAGTGTGAGAATACATGCATGAGACATAACACTGACACTAATACTTTGATAATACGATTACTGAATCTAAATATAATTGATAACATGAGTGACTATATCTGACAGTCCTAAATCTGATGGAACTATCTGAGTTCCATACTGTATCTAAGTTGACTACATTTGACAGTCCTGAAATCTTAAGAACTATCTGAGTTCTATTACTGAGACTTATACTAAGATTGTGGGAGGTAGTCATCTAACTGACATGCCCCAAATAATGCATTATAGATGAATTGGGGTCCAATCTATGCCCTGATTAGAAGGATGTCAATACCGCGCCACTGGTAAGGATAACATATGAGTGACCCTAATATAACAGGTAACTCTAGTGAGAATGGTAGGGAACCCTCATATAGCAAGCTTAGCCACCCCATCTACCCTTATATAGCAGGCTATGATGTCTCAACCTATGCTGGATACATAGTTCTGGAATGCAAAGATTGCTTCTAAGAATCACACACTTATATAACAGGTGAGTTCCCATCCTTGGTTTCACTTGGTGCTAATTTCTACTCCCATTTGAATAGACACTGAACATAATTTACTAAACTGAACATGGACTGAGTTACTGGATTCCATTGACTGGCAAAATATTACTGATATCTGACAACTGATTGAGTTCATGAGATCATGGAGATTTCCTAAGTCAAAACACTGTCTGAAGTCTAAGGATTCATAGCTTGACTGAGAGTATTGTGGAAACATGACATGGCTCAAGTCACACAGCTATTATTTTGGGTACAAGTACCCCCGGGACTCGATGAAAGGAAAATTGACCAAGCATAACTTACTTGAACATATAACTAACATCATAATCCATAATATATTTATAGAAGCATTCCATCAAAACATGTGATAGGCATAACTTGCACATACATGGGGATTTCATGATATCATACTAGTTGGGCATTGTTCCTTCATCTAGGCATTTAATCAAACACATGGTAGGCATAGTACACGTAGAAAATATTATACAACAATTAATCATACATGATTCATCTCTAATTTCATCATCTAGGGTTTATTCATAGGTTTACATGAATATAAATTTATACAAATCAATTCCACATAAACAAAATAAACCCAACATGAAATTCATAAAGAAATCCATAAACTTAAACTTAAAAAAGAGATACTTGGGCTTCATGGATGAAAGGAGTCCATGAATGAACACTACACATACCTTGGTTCGTGATTTCGTGAAGATTGATGAAAGAAATTCTTGATTTTGAATCTTTTATGAAAAGCCCTAGGTTGTTCTTGAGAGATTTTTGATAGAAACTAGTATATTTTGGGTGAAAAGTGGCTGAATCACGCGTTAAAAGGCTTAAATAGGGGTGAGAAGTTGAACCTTTTAACCCTGGACGCGTCATTTAATTTCAATAAAATTTTCCCAAACTGAACCCCTAGCGTGATGTGGCGCTATCGCGCCGTGTCACGGGAATTTGAAAATTGGGAGATTGAAGGACGGCGCCATGCGGAGCCATAGCGTTGGCCCTTCTTTTGTGACCTAGAACTTTGGCACGATGCGGAGGAAATAGCGCTAAGACACTAGAAAAGGACAATTCTGAATTTAGGCGCTGGCGCGACGCGCCCTAATTGCGGAGCCCTACTAGAATTTTTCAAATTCCATTTCATCTTGTGGCGCGGCATGCCATTTACTAATATGGCACTGTTTTACTATAGGAACTTGAAATAGTTGTAACTTCTGACTCGGTTATCGGATTTGGGCAAATCTTATATCGATGGAAAGCTTATTGAATTTCTCACATGACAAAAGCTAAAAATCTTATAAATTCCTTGTCGAATAACCTTCATTCAATTTAGAAGCTAATACTAGACATTCTTGAGATGAAATTAGATAGGAAAAGTATGGGGTATTACAATATCTCCCCCTTGATAGCATTCATCCTTGAATGAAACTGACTGAGAGGGGAGAAAAGACAACTAACATACATACTTAGCATGAATAACTGGAACATGATCTCATAACTGACATGACTGACAAGCTGAACATATAATACTAAACATACATATCTGATGCATGGATAACTGATTCATGAATGCATGACTGAGTGTTCTGAAGAATTATGTTCCTCACAATGAGAATACATGTCTGATGCATAATTACATAACTAAACTAATACATGCGTGCATAACTGAATATGCAATGGTACTTGATACCAAATTTATAATGGAAACATGAGTATGAAACTGCATACCAAGTTTATGATGAACACTGAACATGAAACTAAGTAAGCTTAAGGAGAATTGTTATCTTGAGCTTGATCTGAGTTGGCAAAGAAGAGGTAAGGATACTTGGTACGCATGTCTACCTCTGTTTCCCAAGTAGCTCCCTCGATGGACTGATTTTTGCCAAAGAACTTTAACTAGAAGGACGTCTTTATTCCTCAATCTACGAGTCTGATAGTCTAATATTTCGACTAGAATCTCTTCATAAGAGAGAGTGTTATGAACATCAATGCTAGGAATAGGGACTACAACTGATGGGTCACCTATGTACTTCTTAAGCAAAGAGACATGAAATGCTGTATGAACTGAGGCTAGATCTAAAGGCAATTTGAGCTCATAAGCTACCTTGCCGAATTGACTGAGAATCTGGAAGGGACCGACATATCAGGGATTGAGTTTTCCTTTCTTGTCGAACCACTTCACTCCTTTCATGGGAGATATCATTAGATAGACATAATCATAAATCTAAAACTCAAGATCTTTTTTATGAATATTTGTATAAGACTATTGTCGGCTCTGAGCAGCCCAGAGTCTTTCTGTAATCAATTAAACTTTTTCTAAGGCATCAAATACCAAGTTAGGACCTATGACTAAGGCCTCACTAACTTTGAACCAACCAATTAGAGATCTACATCTCCTACCATAGAGAGGTGCGAATAGAGCCATCCGAATACTGGAATGATAGATGTTGTTGTATGCAAACTCAATCAAATGCAAGTGGTCATCCCAAATTCTCTTGAAATCAATTGCACATGCCCTTAGCATATCTTCTAACGTCTGAATGGTCCTTTCTTCTTGACCATCTGTCTGAGGATGAAAGGTTGTACTAAGATAAACTTGGGTACCAAGACCTTTTTGGAACACTTTCTAAATATAAGAGGTGCACTGGGTACCTCTGTCTGAGATAATAGATAGTGGAACACCGTGCAATCTGACAAATTCATTGATGTAGAGTTTGGCATAATCCTCAGCTGAATAGGAGGTATGAACTAGAAGAAAGTGAGCTGATTTGGTTATTCTGTCTACAATGACCCAGACTGGATCATATTGATGATGAGTTAGGGCAAACCTTCACGAAGTTCATGTTCACAACTTTCTACTTCCAGGTAGGAATACTGAACTCCTGCATAGACCCACTAGGCTTCTGATGCTCTATACTAACCTGCTGACATATAGAGAACTTAGCAATAAACTCTGCAATGTCTCTCTTCATCCCACTCCACCAATAGATTTCCCATAAGTTGTGGTACATCTTTGTGGCCCCTAGATGAATAGAGTAGTACACACCATGCGCTTCTGCAAGAATTCGCTGCCTTAAGTCATCTACACCTAGAACACAGAGACGACCCTGACAATGAATACCACTATCTCCTCTTTAGGAGAAAACCTCTATTTTCTAATATTGAACTGACTCTTTCAACTTGATAAGGCTGGGATCTCTATCTTGCTTTTCTTTCATATCAAAAACTAGAGATGATTCTGAACTACTCTGAACCCATATATCACCATCATCTATATCAACTAAGCGAACGCCGAGTCTAGTAAGCTGATGTACTTCCTGAGCTAACTTCTTGTTACTGTCATCCACATGAGCAACACTACCCATAAATAGTCTACTGAGAGCGTCGGCCACTACATTAGCCTTGCTCGGATGATAGAGAACACTCATGTCATAATCTTTCAAGAGCTCTAACCACCTTCTCTGATGAAGATTGAGATCCTTTTGAGAAAAGATATATTGAACACTCTTATGATCTATGAACACATCTATATGAACACCATACAGATAATGCCTTCAAATCTTTAAGGTAAATACTATGGCTGCTAACTCAAGATCATCAGTAGGATGATTCCTCTCATGGGATTTGAGCTGTCGGGAGGCATAGGCTATGACATTACCATGCTATATGAGAACACAAACCAAACCTACTATGGATGCATCTCAATACACTACGAACCCATCTAGACCATCAGGAAGAGCTAAAACTGGAGCTGAGGAGAGACGAGTCTTCAACTCCTGAAAACTCTTCTGGCAAGTATCTAACCACTGAAACTTGACTTTCTTTGAGTCAATCTAGACATAGGGGATGCAATAGAAGAAAATCCCTTAAAAAATAGTTTGTAATAGCCATCCAAACGCAAGAAACTCCTAATATCTGACGGAGAGATAGGGTGAGGCTAATTTCTTACTGCTTCGGTTTTTTGAGGATCTACTCTAATGCCATCACCGAAAATGATGTGACCAAGGAATGCTACTGACCTTAGCCAAAATTAGCACTTACTAAATTTGGCAAACAAGTAATGATCTCTGAGAGTCTGAAGTACTGTTCTAAGATAGTCTACATGATCATGCTCACTGCGGGAATAGACTAGGATATCATCTATGAAGACTATGATGAACATGTCCAAGTACTACTTGAACACATGGTTAATCAAGTCCATGAAAGTTGTTAGGGAATTGGTAATAACAAATGACATGACTAGGAATTCGAAGTGACCATACCGAGTACGAAAAGCTATTTTTGGAATGTCACATTCTTTGACTCTGAGCTGATGATAGCCGGATCTGAGTTCTATCTTAGAGAAATAACTGGCATCCTAAATTTTGTCAAATAATTTATCGATTCTAGGAAGAGGATACTTGTTCTTGACCGTGACCTTATTGAGTTGACGGTAGTATACACATATCCTAAGAGAACCATCTTTCTTATGCACGAATAATACTGGAGTACCCCACAGGGAAATGTTGGGCCTGATGAATCCCTTATCTAAGAGATTCTTCAATTGTTCTTTCAGTTCTCTGAGTTCTTCTGGTGCCATTCTGTATAGCAGAATATATATAGACTGAGTATATGGAAGAAGATCAATACCAAAGTCTATTTCCCTTTCGGGAGAAATTCCTAGAAGATCTTTGGGAAAGACATCTAAATATTCATTCACTACTGGGGCTGATTCAAGACTGGGAGTTTTGAAAATATTATCCTTAACTTGAACAAGATGATAGTCATATCCTTTACATATTATTTTCTGTGCCCGAAGGTAGGAAACAAGCTGACCTTCGAAAGCGGATACACTACCCTTCCACTCTAGGATGGGTTCATTCAAAAGCTAAAACTGGACTATTCTATTTCTGTAGTCGACTGTGGCATAGTAGGAATAAAGCCAATCCATGTCGAAAATGACATCAAAATCAGTCATCTCTAATTTAACTAAGTCTGTTGAGGTGACTTTCTTAGATATCATAATCGGGCAGTTCCTGTATACTCGCCGGGTTATAATAATTTTACCCACTGTGGTAGAAACTGAAAAGGGCTCTACTAGAATTTTGGGACTGATTCTGAAATCGACTGCTATATAAGGAGTAACAAAAGACAAAGAAGCTCCTGGATCTAGCAAAGCATAAACATACACATGAAAGATCTGTAACGTACCAGTAAGTACATCGGGAGAATTTTCCTAATCCTATCAGGACTGAAGAGCATAAAGATAATTTAGGTGTTCCCCACTAGTAGCACTGGAGGTGGCACCCTACTAATTTGGGCGATCGGACTTAGTTGAGAAGCGATTTTGTTGACCCTGAGGACCTAGATGAGGACAGTCTCTAACTCTATGGCTTAGCTTACCATATGCGAAACAAATACCTCTTCCAACTCTGCAAATACCCTGATAGTGCTTGCCACAAGTCTAGCAAGTTAAAACTACTTTTCTTCGCCCTCTTATTCTGTTTCTCCATCATCTTAATCTTTTTCTCATCAATCTGCTGAGCATGATTCATAAGCTTGGGTAAAGTCATGTCACTATTTAGCATGGCAGATCTTCACTCATTAACCATGCTATTATTCACCCCTGAAATGTACTTACTCATCCTTACCCTGCTATTTACAACCACATAAGGGGCATATGGCAGATCTTCACTCATTAACCATGCTATTATTCACCCCTGAAATGTACTTACTCATCCTTACCCTGCTATTTACAACCACATAAGGGGCATATCTGGCTAATTGAGTAAACTTAAAATAATACTCTTTCACTGTCTTATTGCCCTGCCTGATATTGATGAATTCTAACACCTTAGCTTCCCTAAGATCTAGGGGAAAGAATCTATCGAGGAAAGCAGGCGTAAAATCTTTCCACTCAACTAGCCCTGCATCATCTGCCCTCTCTGACTTCTACTGCTTAAACTAAGTGTGAGAAGCATCCTGAAACTGATATGCATCTAGCTCAGCACTCTCAACAGTAGTTAACCCCATGATGTCTATCATCCTTTATACCTGATCTAGGAATTCTTGAGGGTCCTCATTGTCTTAGACCCGAGAAAGGATGGATAATTCATTTGGGTAAAGTCCTAATCCTAGCCGTGGCTGAGTTGGCCACTGCATTAGACGAAATGATAGTTAGTCATTCATTCTGAGCAGCAACTAAATTAGCAAGAGTAGTGAAAGAATTACTAAACTCTGCATAAGAAACACAATCGCCCAAAGGATCTTCGGGCTGAGGGGCTGACTGATTTCAGTTTCTTCTTTTAGGAGGCATGTTCTATAGAAAGAAGGGAGAAATAGATTAGACTGAGAGATTGACTTGAGATTATGCTCATTGGCACAACATGAATACTTAAAGAGGGTAAACTGTTCCTAAGACATCTTATAGCCTTTTCCACATAAATATGAAGCACAACACACCCACGTACAAGATTCTACTAGATGCGGCTTTCAGACTTCATAGGACTCTATTGAACCTTAGGCTCTGATACCAAGTTTGTAACACCCCAAATTTGGTACCCAGAATGCTACACAGTGCTCATGACCCCAAAGGATCAGAAGCTAACCCATGACTAATATCTGTACCTGAACACTGCATAATATGACATAATAATAAGGAAACATGCACTAAAAGGCCATAAGGTTCAATACTGAACATAATGTAAATAATATAACATCTGTGTGGGGTAACAGAATACCCAAAACAAAATTGATCATACTAAAGTCTAAAATATGATAGTCTAGAAAGCCTTTAACTGACTGAATTGCTTGAGTAAGGAGCTGATGGGACATGTCCCCAACTAACTCCAACTAATAAACTAATTAATAAGATAATAAGGAATAATCATATCCTCGAATGATGAGGACTTACTTTAAACTCTGATATGCTGAAATTGGAATCTGCTATTGATCTGGAGCTCGTGTCTCAGAACTTATGGTATAAGACACCACAGCGCAAATGTACCAGTACTTTAAATGTACAAGTATGCATGTGAGGTAGGATGAATATATGGGGTTCATATGCATGAACAATCATAATAACTGACTAACTATCATGAGCGTGATAATACATAAATGAGACATAAAAACTGACACTAATACTATGATAACATGATTACTGAATTTGAATATAACTAATAACATGAGTGACTGTATCTGACAGTCCTGAATCTGATGGAACTAGCTGAGTTTCGTACAGTATCTGAGTTGATTGAATATAATAGTCCTAAAATCTGAACAACTATCTGAGTTCTATTACTGAGACTGTGGGAGGTAGTCATCTAACCGACATGCCGCAAATGATGCATTATAGCTGAATTGGGGTCCAATCTATGCCCTGATTGGAAGGGTGTCAATACCGTACCACTGGTAAGGACAACATGTGAGCGACCCTAATATAATAGGTAACTCTAGTGAGAATGGTGGGTAACCCTCATATAGCAGCCTAATCCACCTCATCTACCCTCATATAGCTGGTTATGATATCTCAACCTATGTTGGCTACATAGTTCTGGAATGCGAAGATTGCTTCTAAGAATCACACCCTCATATAATAGGTGAGTTCCCATCCTTAGGTTCACTCGGTACTAATTTCTACTCCCATATGAATAGACACTGAACATAATTTACTGAATTGAACATGGACTGAGTTACTGAATTCTGTTAACTGGAGAAATATTACTGATATCTGACAACTGACTGAGTTCATGAGATCATGGAGATTTCCTGAGTCATAATACTATCTGAAGTCTAAAGATTCATAGCTTGACTGAGAGTATCATGGAAACATGACATGACTTTAGGCACACAGCTAATATTTTGGGTACAAGTACCCCTAGGACTCGATGGAAGGAAAACTGACCAAGCATAACTTACTTGAACATATAACTAACATCATAATCCATAATACATTTATAGAATCATTCCATCAAAACATGCGATAGGCATAACTTGCACATACATGGGGATTTCATGATATCATACTAGTTGGGCATTGTTCCCTCATCTAGGCATTTAATCAAATACATGGTAGGCATAGTACATGTAGACAATATTATACAACAATTAATCATTCATCATTCATCTCTAATTTCATCATCTAGGGTTTATTAATAGGTTTACATAAATATACATTTATACAAATCAATTCCACATAAAATTGATCACCCAACATGGATTTGAATTCAATTGATCATTCTCAACATAAACAAAACTAACCCAACATGAAATTCATAAAGAAACCCATAAACTTAAACTTAGAAAAGAGATTCTTGGGCTTCATGGACGAAAGGAGTCCATGAATGAACACTACACATACCTTGGTTCGTAATTTGTGAAGATTGACGGAAGAAATTCTTGATTCTTAATCTTCTATGAAAAGTCCTAGGCTGTTCTTGAGAGGTTTTCAAGAGAAACTAGTATATTTTTGGTGAAAAGTGGCTGAATCACATGTTAAAGGGATTAAATAGGGGTGGGAAGTTGACCCTTTTAACCCTGGACGCGTTAATTAATTTTAGTAAAATTTTTCTGAACTGAAACCTTGGCGCGATGCGGTGCTATATCGCTATGTCACTGGAATTTGACAATTAGAAAACTGACGGATAGCACGATGCGGAGCCATCGCATTTCCCCTTCTTTTGTGACCTAGAACTTTGGCGCGACGCGGAGGAAATTGCGCTAAGACACTGTAAAAGGAAAATTCTGAATTTGGGCCCTGGCACGACATGCCATAATTGCGGACACCTACTGGAATTTTCCAAATACCATTTCCTCTTGTGGTGCGGCACGCCACTGACTAATATGGCATTGTTTTACGATGGGAACTTGAAATAGTCGTAACTTCTGACTCAGCTATCAAATTTGGGTGAATCTTATATCGATGGAAAGCTTATTGAATTTTCCACGTGGCAAAAGGTGAAAATCTTAAAAATTCCTCATGGAATAACCATCATTCAATTTAGAAGCTAATACTAGATATTCTAGAGATGAAATTAGCTAGGAAAAGTAAGGGGTATTATAGTCACCTACGGTCTGGCATAGGGTGCAGGTGTAGATCGTAAGTAGCGGATGGAAAATTTCTTACAAGTCATCTCTCAAGATTTTTGAATTTCTGGCACCCACTCTATCTACATATGGTCCATATGTGTACATGCGGTAGGTTGACTTAGTAGGTGATGGGAGTCAATTTTTTGCTCTTCTTCTAATCTCGAACATGCATTGATTATGATCAAGCTGGAAAACATCTAAATAACCCATAATCGTACCAAAAGTGGCCAAAAGCACATTTTTTCATCTTTTTCACAACTTATCATTCAAAATATGGTTTTCTACAAAACACACATAAAATGAATCATATCTAACAAAAAGGCCTCAGAAACTTGCATATTTTCCTCGTTTTAAGTGTTGAAAGTGTTATATTTCTATAGCACTTCAACTCCCTTAAATTAAAATCATTACATGTCCTCAGGCAACAAAAAGAAAACAAAAAAAGCTTAACTAAGAGAATCTAAGGTATTCAAGGCAGTCAGTCGTTGTTAAGTTCAATCATAATATCCCCTCCTATAACGTTTTTCAAATCCAACTGTGTATGAACATAATGCATGACAATGTGACACAAAGGAATCAAGGTATGAAAACTACATTAGCAACAGACGACCACTCATATGTACAAATTACACTACCCAAGCAGATAGCTTGCAATATGACTCAAGTGCCCTTACAACAAGAATGTCCTACTCACTTATATGAAATCATGCATGTCAATGCAGGGATGGTAAAGAGACACTCACACTCAACAAAAAATTTCCAATCTATGCATGTCAAATACCATAGAATTGACCTTATTTTCTTTACCTTATCATTTAAATAGTCAAGTCGGGATCACTATAGGACTTTTCTCGGCTTGTAATATAGGCTTGGCGGTTGGTATAATAAATACGGACATTTAAAATGACTAAGCTTCCTTGGAACTACACTAACTTTGGGGTCTCACTTACTAGCCAATTTTCATTTTATTCCACCCTCATTTCTCCCCTTTATTCTTGTATTGCACATTCAGGTTAGGTGTAGTCTTTTATTTTAATTTTTTACTTTTTCATAATTTTTCTCTTTTTTTCTTTTATTTTCACCACACCTATCCCTACATTCTTTTTCTCCTATTTTATCCTTCTTCATACCCATTTTACACTATACACCCCTATGATAGTTACCCTCAACTTAGGTTTTTTTCCTATGCTGAGGTGCATACTATCCAAGATAAAACAGGGTCAAAGTACGTAAATTGTAACACAAATGGGAAGGTGACTACTTAAAATAAGAAAAATAGGCTTACAAGGCTCGAAACAAGAATCAAGGGATATCATTTGTGCATGGAAGGTCATTTAGGCTAAAAACGAACTAGAATCAAAAATGGCCTATGATTCTTTCCTAACTAACTATCCTTCAACCTAAGTAAGACTAACCAGGCAAGTTCCAAATTTAACATACAAAGGAAACTAGGTAGTATCTCACACACACATAGCACAGAGTCACTATCACCAACTACTACCTATTAAGTTCATGCAATTGTTAACAAATGGTTATCATGTCCTTTATACTAATACCATAACAAGATCCACAAAGTTCACATATATGTACATCAACACAATTATAAAACATGCAATTTTGGAGGGTTATCAAAAATTAGTCAAAATTTGACTACTACCCCAAATACTTAAAATCTCCGAATTACGTAAAACATCACAATACGAAGAAAAACACAATACGACACATAATTATCGTAGACATATCGGTTCTATAAGTATACCATGGGCAACAAAATTATACATGCCTGTTCTACAATTATACTAATCGCCTGAGTCAGGAGCCTCCTCAGATGGAGGTATATAAGTTAGTAGAGGCGGTGGTGGTGGCGGTGCACTACTAGATGATGTACCCATTACTATAGTGTTACGTCTCTACCTATCTACGAATGCAGTTTCTAAAGAGCCATGTTTTGCCTTTTTAAGGGCCTCCTCCTCTGTCATAATAGGATCGTAAAAAATTATGTAAGTGACCTCTCTTGGTCCCAACTGTCGAGACCTTCTCATCATCCTCTGCAAAATTTAAAATATCTCGGTGCATGCAAAGGTAATATCTGGACTACAAAGGGTATCATCGATAGAGTTGCTACTACATATTTTTTTGTAAGAGAGTGTACCTCTGCTTGTAGGATATCAAAATCCTCCCTTATCTAAACTAAATCTGGCACAACGGTCTTTGTTTATCGGGATGTAAGCATCTCTCCAGCTCATCAATCCATTTCTAAAAATTAAAATATAACTATGATAGTGCATCTTTCTAAGCAATGTCCTATCTAGCCTCGGCCTACTCAAATCTAGTTCTGACATCTGATCTTCTCTACCCAAAAAAGGGTAGTTATCTGAGTCTCGACAACTTTTAATCGAGTGGTTGTAGCCCTCTGGCTCTCAACTAGGCTCTACAAAAACTCACTGGATACAGCAATTATACGTGTTGTAGGAGCTATATTGGATGGGCGAGCAGGATTTGTAGATGCACAACCGGCTCTTTGGTCGAAGTCAGGGTCGAAGAAGAAGTATCTTTTGTCCCCTCATCTTGAGTACTCATACCGTGAGCATCTTTTTGTTCCCTTATCTCCATATCTACACCAACACCTACATTATTTGTATGTCTTATCAGGTACTATGGAAACTTTTGATCCATTAGTCTAAGCCTGTAGTGTTGCTACCTACTGTCTAGCTCTCTTAGAAGTGTCTAGAAGTGCCAGACCCTTCATGGTCCTTGTCTGCTCAATCGTGGTGGTAGTCATCCTCTCATTAATATCTAGTAACCCAGGCACACTTGCCTTATCTCATAGACTCTAGATCATACAAGGAAATGGCAAATTAGTCAGCTCACCAAAAGCTCTATCATGTAGCTCATATCTAAGGATGACAGTAAAATCAATATCACAACCAGCCATCAAGCAGACAATTAATGCAGCTTTCTCCTATGTAATATATTATCTAAAGCTGTGGGAAGTAGGCAATGTCAAATCAGCAACAACTAAAATTTGGCCACTGATGTCAACAGGCCCTTTTTTATCACAGATTTTCTCTCAATCCATGGGGCCTTATCACCCTATAGTGAAATGCAATCGGCTATCCACCTAGCCATCTCAACTCTCTTAGCTTTCTGCTCAGTATCCCATATAATATGATGATCTCGTGCATTCCTCAATTTTTGGTCGTACTCAGCTGCAGATACAGGTGTAATATAATCTAGGCCAAATATGAATTTGCGGATAGTCTCCTCTCTAATATCAATTTTGACCCCTATAACTAGTGTATGATCAAGCTATGGCTGCCGTGTAAATTTGATAAAGCCTGGATGATGGCACATAAGGAATATGGTGGCTCTTTATGATGCATAAAACTCCCTCACCAGCTATAAGAATCGAGTGTCCTAGTAATCAACCTTGGCTGATTCCTATTAAATGATGCCTTCAGCTATGGTAGCCACTTCAACCTTAATAAGTTGATCCAGCACTCCTCATAGATATATCGTGTAGGCCTACTTAGCTCCCAGATAGTGCTATCAAGCTTATATATATGTTGCATCCCTTCCATACACCACCTCAAATGTCTCTCCTTGAGAGGTGCATCTTGGGCATGTACGGGTCGGGTGCCTGCTGTACAATATGGGATGCCTGTGTTGTACCCTCCTCAGTCTGAGGTACCTCTATATGCTATATATGAGTAGTGGTACCCTCCTCAGAATAGGGTAGTGCTAATAATTTCTCTGGTTTAACCTTCTCAAAGAATTCTAGGACTCCTCCTTAGACTAGGGTCCTGAGCATCAGCATGTGAAGTCGACTCAGACACTGTCTTCTCATCATCATCATCATCATCATCGGGTGAAGTAGTATGTGGTAGTGATATCCTTGCAAACTTTATCCTCGGTCAGGTTGCGGCTGACTAAGCAGCCTAGTGAGTTTTTTCTCTAGTGACTCTACAGGTCACTGTAACTGTATCATTAACACGATGCTACCTTGGTTACTCTTCCACCAAACTGCTAAGCTCAGGAGACTCTGTAAGTCTCTTCAAAGTACCAGATACTTTCTTCTTCATCGCTTTAGGTGTCATGAGTACCTGAAAAAACAGATATTAGTTTCCAACAAAAGTGAGGGATAGTGAGTTGAAGAAAAACTCAAAATTCAAAAAGTTTAATTTTTTACTCACTTTTCACACCCTATAACCTATTTGAAATCCTAACAAGACCAATGCTTACACACTAATCAAGAATCGTGACTTTCAAAGGAAACAAACATGTTCAACTCTTGGTATTACTTTCATTCTTTCATGCACAACTTTCGATTAGGGCGTAACTTAGAATTTTAATTTGAAACAAGGCCCTACATTATGATTTTAGGCTACTTCAAGGCTCCCTCATACAGTAATGATAGTTTCTATACATTTAGCAATGAAATACATATATCAACTTATTTCAGTAATAAATAAACCAACATATAACCACTAGGAGCTAAGAAAGTTACCTCTTATATGAAAATTTGAAAGAGAATAATAAAGAACTCAAGCGAAACCAAGGTTGAAACTTGTTTTTAGCGTGTTGGGACAATTTGGTATCTCAAACAAGTGTCGAAGTAGCCTTTTCTTATGTGTGGGGTTGGTTTATATTTTAAGTGGGAAGTTTGAATTTAAAGAGAAAATTAAAGTTTTGAGGATTAGAATAAGAGTTAGAATGTTTTTATATAGGTAAGGTGTTGTAATAGTTCATATTTAAATGTTGGTGGATCCAAAATTTTAATTAAAAGTCCCCCCAATTTTTGACCTACTCGCAGCTTGTACCTGCACCCTGTACCCATGGTCGGGTCCTGGACGCAGGTAGCACCTGCGGGCCACAGGTGCTAGGCGAAAGTGCCGGGCTAAAATTCACAACTCGTACTTGGTCTGTTGACATGTTTCTAGATACTTATGGTCCCACAACCTAAGTTTTAGGTACCAAAAGTAAAATTAGGTGCCAAAATCCATAACTTACCATTTTTCATCCTAAAATTTCAACCTTTCTATTTATTACTCAATTTACAGTGTGATACTTGTAACCATGATGTGCTAATCACAGAGTCCCCTTACGTGGAAATTGATGAATATAGAAATGTTTACCGTATTTTGTGTAAGGTCCAAAAGCTAAAAACCTACAAAAACAAAAACAACAAAAACATAAACACTAAAATATAGTGGGTTGCCTCCCACTTATCACTTGATTTAACATCGCAGCACGACGGGCTATGTTGGTTCCTCAAACTTCACCAATAAATCCATGGGTTGCCTCTCATGCAGCTTGATTTAACGTGGCGGCACAACGCGGATATCTTTATTACTCATAATTTATCAAGATACCCTTAGAAATATCCTTCAGGGTAATCAATACAATCAATCACCTACACTAACCTTATGTCGATTAGCTACTTTATGAACTTTCAAATGTTGAATGTCGCCTCCTCACTGTTGATTTAGAATTTTAGCTCACCCTTCTCTATGTCAACCATATCTCTGCATGTGGCCATAAATGGTCTTCCTAAAATAATGGGCATCTCGGTATAAACCTCACAATCCAAGATGACAAAGTCTATCGGGAAAATGAATTTTTCCACCCTAATGATCACATCAAAGGAGATTCCTACAGGCTTCTTCATTGTGCAGTCAGCCATTAATAGTCGCATCAAAGTCGGTTCTGGAGGATTCAAGCCTAGTTGTTTAAGATGGCCAGCGGCATCAAATTAATGATGGCCCCTAAATCACAAAAGGCTCGGGAAAATCTGGATGAACCAATAGTGCATGGTATAGTGAACACTCTGGGATCACCCTTTTTTTACAGCAAGGACCTAGTCATGATTGTACTACAGTGGTTCACACCATCAGCATTCTTAAAATTTGCTCCTTTCTTTCTTATGACCAACTATTTCATGAACTTGGCGTATCCAAATGTGTACTCTAATGCCTTAAGAAGAGGTATGTTCTAGCTTAACTATTTCAGCATCTCAATAAATCACTTAAATTTACCTTCCTCTTTCTTCTGCATTAGTCATTGAGGAAAAGGTAGGGGTGGTCTTGGAATATATCTTACTTCCAGCTCAATGACTGGACCTTTACCTTTATCATTAGAAATTATACCTCTATCACCTATTACCTTCTCAAACTCAGTAATAGGTGTCTTATGCCAATAATTTCTGTAGCGGGTAGTGGTGGATCCATAGTAGTGGGACCACTTCTCATGGTAATAGTAAGTACGTGACCATCATTTTTCAGATTTTGCATTGTGTTTCTCAGAAGGGCACCCGGTTACCTCTGGTTTATAGTTGCTAATATCTTCCCAAACTGGTGCTCCAACTGTTTGTTAGCAGTGGCATATGATATGACCTTCTGGGTTAATCCTAAAATATCAGCCTTAATCTCCTTAATGTTGGTCTCCTACTTTTCCTGACCATTTACCAATTTGGTCAGAATCTCTTGTATTCGAGATTTTGCATCGCATCTACCAGATGGAATGTATCTATCTCCCTTATCTCTATTTTTATTCTTGTTCCTCCAGTCACTATCTCGTTCTTTGCTATGGTCTCTGTACCTATCATAATAGTTTCAAACTTGGTTCCCTTGCCCTTGGTCTCAAAAACCCGCCATCGATGATCCAAATAATTAGTTTTCTCTTCCAATTCAAACTCATATGTTTTAGAAGTTGTCCCCTTTGTTGCTACTGCATTCACTTTCTCAAGATTTGTTGTCGCAAACTGCTTTACTAGCACCCCTAAATCAGTCCTTAGTAATGTAATTTCTTGCGTTATTGTATTATCAATTGCTCTCTGATCATAGAAAGCACCAATAGCATAAGTTCTAGATCACCTCTCAGCCTCCCAAGTTTGCCACCCTTGGTTAGTGAGTAAGATCTAATCTAACATCTCTGAAGCTACCTCCCAATGTAGTATCATAAAAGCTCCAACAGAGATGGTGTCTTCCATGGCTCTGAAACTAATGGTCAGGGCTCTATAAAATACCTCTAATAAACTTTTCCTTGATAACTGATGGTTTGAAACCAAGCTCAACTTCTTCTTAAACCTGAACCAAGCCTCGTATATGGACTCTGACTGTAGCTGCTTGAAATTATAGATCTCAGCCTTAAGTTGCAACATCCCTGATTAAGGGAAGAACCTATCAAAGAATTGCTCGCATAACTCATTTTAAGTCATGATAGAGCCTCTGGGCGATTCCCTTAACCATAAAGATCCTTCTCCTGTAAGTGAGAAAAGGAAAAGCCTTAGTTTAAGTACTTCCTAATTTATCCATAGATTGGTATACGAGTTACAGATCCTAAGGAAATTTGCAAGGTGCAAGTTCGCATCATCGGTAGGCAATCTTAGAAACACACCCTTCAAATTTAGAAGTTGGATCATGGCACTCGTGATGTCAAATTTGATGCCTAGGGGAAAAATAGGAGGTATTATGGCTCCAGTCTCTATCGGCTCAACATATCCCATATCTTTTTCATCATCTATATAAAGTTGCATATACTGATATGCTAGGATAACTTCAACACGGGCTCCTCTAACTCTATTTTGATTCCTATCGAATGTTTTTTGATCGTCTGTTATCTGTCTCTATTCAGCTATGGATTGCCTATCTCTACCCGCGTAACTCGTTTTAAGTAGTGATAGAGCCTCTTAGCGATTCCCCTAACCATAAAGATCTTTCTCCTATAAGTGAGAAGGGGAAAAGCCTTAATTTAAGTACTTCTTGATTTACCCATGGATTGGTATACGAGTTATAGATCCTAAGAAAATTTGCAAGGTGCAAGTTTGCATCATCGGTGGGCGATCCTGCAAAAACACCCTTTAAATTTAGAAGTTGGATCATGGCACTCATGATGTCAAATTTGATTTCAGGGGGGAAATGGGAGGTATTATGGCTCTAGTCTCTATCGGCTCAATATATCCCATATCTTCTTTTTTCATTTGTATATGGTTACACATACTGATATACTAGGATAACTTGGACACAGGCACCTCTAGCTCTATTTTGATTTCTTCCGAATGATGCTTGATGGTCTATTGCCTGTCTCTGTTCAACTAGATCCTCATCCCTAGCTATCCTATGAGCTTCTTTCTCTGCTCTCCTTTTAGATTTAATTTGAGCTAAAAGAACAATAATATGACGAATAATAATATGTTGTACTCCTTCGGCAGAAAGTACAATATCACGAACTCCTTTAGGATCATCAAATCTTTTCAGCTTAGACATCCTACCAGGTGTTTGTAGGATCCTCTAAGGATTCGGATTCACTAGGAGTAAGGGATCGCCTCTACTCCGTATGCTAGACATACACCAGCTTATGCGCAACTAAGAACAAAAAGAAAAACTAAAATCCCAAAAACTTTAACAACCTCAATCCATAAATCAACATTGTGTTCCCCGACAACGACGCCAATTTCTTGATGATGTCCAAGCAACACCTCTTTTTAGATAATGGTACGGTCGCTGTCAATATATAGTAACAAAAATAAGGTTGGGTTCGAATCACAAAGGAACAAGTGGTTTGACAGATCTCAGTGGTTACAGTCTATAGGCAAAATAGGAAAGTAAATGGGGGGATTTGTTTGTAGTCGTCTCAAAAAAAGAACAATATTAAATTGGTTGAAAATCAGTTATAAGTGAACACTAGGATTGTGTTCCCCCTGGCATCTTAACTCCGTCGGTATGTTGTACGTTGTTGAACCAACCCAATATCTTGCATGAAGAATCGATAAGTTATATACTCTTATAGTCTTTTTGACGAGTAGGAGGATTTCACCCTTTACCTTTTGAGTCCCAGGTATTGCGTTACTAACCCTTACCTTGATCCTAGTTAACTATCTCCTTCTGAGTCTCAAGTATTAGATGGAAGCTAACGATCATTCACTATATTATATTGTACTGCAATGGACTGACCATTAACTCCTAAATTACTATTGTCTTTATCTTTTCTAGTCACTACTCCTCTTTTGGAGTAAGTAGCAATACCTTGGAGGGATCCTAATGTGTGCACCTATTATGAAATCAATCATATCGAATATAAAGCAATGCATGCCATGGGTATTGGTTCATATCAACCATCGCACTTCCCCTACTTCGTCAATTCGCCAGAGTTTCCACAACCCTAGCCATGGGAAATGCCCGCTCATGATTATGAAGAAATCAGTAACATTCATATTGAAAAGAAAAGAAAAAATAACAATGATAAAATGAAAGAAAACCCACAACCGTAAACTGAATAATCAATCAAAGTCAATGAAATCCCAAGTTCAATGATGGATCTTGAAATCAAAATATGTTTCTAAGTGTTAAAAGTGCGTAACTACTATTAAAAAGTACATAAGGGGTATTTATAGTACAAGATAAAATCCTAAAAACTAAGCTTGGACGAAATAGGAGAAAACAAGGTCGGTGGCCACTCGTTCCCTATACCTGCGGTGTGGTAGGGCGCAGGTGCAGACCACAGACAGTGGATGGCCAATTCAGCTCTCGAAATTTTGGGATTTATGGTGCCCGCTTTGTCTACATATGGTTTGTAGATGTACATGCGGTCCGTAGTTTGACTTAGTAGGTGTCGGGAGTCAGTTTTTTCAGCTCTTCGAATCTCGAACATGCATTGATCACGATTAAGCTGGAAAACATCCAAATCATCCATAATTGCTCCAAAAGTGGCCAAAAGCACCTTTTTTCACCCTTTTCACCAACTTATCATCAAAAACATGGTTTCCTGCAAAACATACCCAAAAAGGATCATATCTAACAAAAAGGCCTTAGAAACTTGCATATTTTCCTCATTTTAAGCATCGAAAGTTCTATATTTTTATTGCACATCACTTTGACAAGTTCAAGGCTCAAAATTATGTTATTGTTGATAAGTCTCCCAGACATGAAAGCACTTTGGGTTCTGCAATAAGCTCCATCACTGTTTGCATCATTTTAGTGAGAATCTTTGATATAAATTTAAACAGGGAAGAATAATAAGAAATTAGATTGTATTGCTTCACACAACTAGGATTCTTAACCTATGGTATTATTGTCAAACAAATGCGATTAACCTCCTTTGGCATGATCATATTCTCAAATAAACCAACCACATCATGTGTAACATCCATACCAATGATAGATTAGGCCTTATGAAAGAAGCAAGCATTAAATCCATCATGGCATGGTGCCTTTAGCCTCTCAATATCATAAATAGCCTAACACACCTCTTCAGCAGCAACAGGGATAATAAGGTTTAGTTATGCCTCTCTAGTACGAACATAACCTCTTTTTATTACTTACTTCTAGATGACAGGTAACGAATTATCATTTGATCTTAGGAGCTCTTTATAAAATTGACAAATCATCTCTTCGGTATCTTTTTTAGCATGTACTATGCTTCCACAACTAGTAGTGAGGCCAGTAATTCTATTTTGAGCAGCCATACTCCTCATAAAGGTAAGAAATAGGCTAAGCCGGAGACCTCAAGACTAAGACAACGGACCCTAGACCTTTGACTAATAATGTTTTCCTCTATAGTTGCACACATTTCATCTTTAATGCAAAGTTGTTGCCTTTCCTCTGCAAACTCCTGATGTTTGCCATTAGCAGTTAGTTATTAAATATCCTGCAACTTCTTCCTAGGCAGCCTTAACTTCACATCAACTCCAATAAATTCTTGCTTTCTTAGTTCTTTCGTATCACCTATAACATTAACTGAATTTTTCCATACACGACATAGGAAAGGAGAAGATTAGTGATTCCAGAACCTTTTTACTATTGGTAAAAAAATTTTGATGCCTGGTTATGTAATTACAAAATTTAAACGCCTGTAAGAGTGAATTATCTGCTCTACAACAATAATGCTCAGAGGGGGTTGATCCGACAAAAAAGGATCCATTGCAACTACATTGGTAATATTTATGCTCACTATCCAACTATGATTAATAAGAGCTCTATCGATCTTATTAAAGATGTGCCCACTGCTCCAAGTATATTGTCTCCTAATAGTGTTGAGCTCATGTAATCTATTTTCCCAGATAAACTGATGAAAATCTTTAAGTTCATTCTCATGCCTTAAGTCCCATTGATTCTACGATTGATCTCAGTAATAACATTAAAATCATTAAAAATGATCTAAGGATTGTTGGTAAGGAGATGTATTTTTCCAAGATTAGCCCTGAGGTCTTTCCTATCTGCCACCGCATGATAACAAGAGACAGCAATCAATGTAAATCGCAAGCCTCCAATGTTGACTTGTCAATGTACTAATTATGCATTAGTATACAAAACCTAAACACTCATCCTACTTTGGTCCCACAAACCTAGATCCTTCCTTGCCCAAGAGCATTGCAATTATGTTCCCATCTCCACCCTTATGCTAATCTCTCTACAATGTTGGTTGTATGTTGTGATTTAACTTGATGTTCCACTATAGAAATAAATCCTACATCATTCACCTTAGTAAATTTATTTAGTTCCCTATACTTATAAAACTTACTAAAGCCCCTAACATTCCAATTGACGAGCTACAATAGGAAATATTTGATAAGAGAGGTGCACTACCTTTTAATTGATACTGCCTTCCAGCCTTTATCTTGTTATGCAATAGGAAGCTCTTGATACTCATTTTCCTTAGGTGTTAGAACCGTAAAACCATTACTTGTGGGAATGACATTATTGGCGTTGGAACCACCCCGCATAGCAGCCGTTTGTTTAGTGGTATGTCAGTCATCACGCCCCTTTATAACCCCTTAGCCATTATTCTATGGTTCTCTAAGCATGGTGTTATACATCCTAGCTTGACTTTCATGCCTATTATTTTGTAGGCCTTACTTATAAGTAGCCGTCTTCCATTTTACATTGTGGTCATCCCTTTGATGAATGTTTGATTAATCTCTATCAGGCTTAGCATTATGTTCTTGAACCGGTTGCTTGTTTACTAGTCTTGGACTTTTCCTAGAGCGCTCACAGCCCACATGAAAGCATGTGCTACAATACATAGGCTTCTCCAATCGTATTTCACAATTTGCTCAAACTTTTGCTATTAGGATCCAATATTTGCACCATAGTAGGAAGGGGCCTAGCGATATCCATCTCCACTAGAACTCAAGCATAGGAAATCCTCCCAAGCTAGGTGGTGCATTCATCGGCATAAAGAGGAGTACCCAACCTGCTACTGATCCTACTAAGAGAGCCTACTCTAATAATTACTAGGTAATGATGGCCCGTGCTAGCACGGGCCCAACGTTGGACATCGCTTGCATCTTCTGTATTATCGTAGCTGCTGGCATAAAGCTAGTCGATGATTATTCCTCAAATACTGCCAGTGCTTCTTATCCAAAAAAAAGTTCATGACCCGTGAGCATTCTACCTCCACGCGGCATTGCTAGATAATATATGGTTGGTAAGCGTTTGTTTTACATCTCTAGCTGCGTTGTTTAAATAGCGGTGTGATTTTGTTCTGCATTTTTTCTCTTTCGTAACTACTTTGCAGCAGTAGTGCATTTTATCGCATATATTCTCCTTTGTAGCTTCTTTACAACATGCTGTCTCCTTCTAGCTTCTTTACCACAGTCCACAGCTGCCCGTTTTCCCTCCTCTGTTGCTTCTTCACAGCGTTTTGGCAAAAAGTACCTGCACAGTTGTAATGTATCAATTGTTAGTGTTCGTGGCAAATGATTTTTAGAAAAACGAAATCACTTTCAAACTAAGTTGTGCAGGCATTAGTAGTTGCACATTTGATGTTCAATTAAAAGTACAAACAGATTTGGTTCAAATACTCATCTGTTGAATTATATGAGCAATTACCATACCAACCTAATAAACATGGACTTACAATTGAGTAGTAAACATTCTGTATTGCAAAAGTGAAAAGAGATGGCTAAAGTGCCTCTACAACATATGAATAGAGTGTAAAAATACACACATTGATACACTCTTCCACCTATATAGTGTTACTTCCCACAATATGTTCGGGTACGCAGAAATCTATATAGTAAAATAACAACTTCAACTCGAGTTCAAGTATAAACAAGAACACAATGAAGTATCAAATACCCTCAACACAAGATAAAAATGACCTTTCCAAGAGGTGTATTTATTTTTCCAGAAAAATAAAGATGAAACAGAAATGATTAAGGCCAAGTTGTCCGAATTCACGGACTTTCCTAAAGGAATAATTCCCCACTATACCCGAGGTTATGGAATCTTTCTCCCAGGATAAAATGGTCGTCAATCTGACTATAGCAGTACCTTAAATAGGCGGATTCTTCGAACGCACTCAGCGGTTTGAGAGTTTTTGTTAAGACAAGAAGAAGTTTGTAATATGAAATTTTTTTTCTATTTCAAAACCTGTAGATGAAATCAGGTTTTTATAGCCAAGAGATGCCTCTTCTGAAAAGAGACAATGTTCCATCTTAGAGGTATGATGTTTCTGAAAATGCATGTCTGTTTACCCAAAACAGTGCAGTATTTTGCTGAAACAGTGCACCAGTTCGAAACAGTGCATCACTTCATTGAAGAGTTGCATCTGTTCGAACCAACGTATTAGTTCAGGAAACATTGTTTCAAAATTTTGCATCAGTTCAGAAACAGAAACACAGAAGCAGTGCATCAGTTCGCAAAACAGTGCAACGATTCGTTGAAACAGTGGCACTAGTTCACTTCGAATATTGCATCTATTATTACTGCATGCATATATATTTAAATGGAGTTTCAAAACACTTTTCGGATTGAATTTATTTATTTTATTTCTGTCAAATAAAATTTTTCCAAAAAGATAGATCTCGTCGATCGATCACTTAACAAATCCAAATCCAAATCCAAATCCAAATCCGAAGCTGAAGCTGAAGCCGAGCCGAGCAAGCGACGACAACGATGGTGCGAGGCATCTATTATTTCTTATCTCACTTGCCATGTGAAGTAAGTATTCATCAATATAAACACTCTCAAGTTCTCTTCTTCCACCAATGTGGGAGAAAGAGTAAACTTGCCAATTTGGGAGTACACTTTCCATTTTAGTGTCTCCTTTCCTCCACCCTTTTACCCTCCATTTTTCCATTCACACTTCTTTTATCTACTATGAACTCAAAAATCCCCCACATGAATGGAAAATGGCTAATTTTCATAAAATTTTTACAGACAAGTATGTAATCACTATGCAAAGACTGATTGCATCTAGATAAGTGGGTTTTCCTTTGAACTTTTCGTAGTGAACATGCATCAGATGCACTCGGACAATTGGTAGATTTGATATCTTTGAACCTTCTAGATTTAATGTACACCTAGACAACACATGTCACACGACCAGCCTTTTACAGTTTATGGTTCTTACAGTTTTGTTCTTTTCAGCTATGAACACGTCCCGGTTTCATGAGAGCTTAGAGAATAGGTCTTTACTAATATTTTCTTTGAATCGGCTTCCACTTCACCCTCACATAGGTGATTTCTAAACGTTCAATCATGTAGATTAAACTATTTGGTCAAATCTGCCAAATTTAGATAATCATTAAAAGGCTTTTCACCTTAAGTCTTATCCTTGTTTACTATACATTGTCTACATCATGGGAATGGGTTGGGTATTTGACAATGTTGAACCTGTCAGACAGAACTTTGTTTGATCTCCTTGAACCTATCTCTTGGGATCTCTATTCTGCTAGGTAGAGTTACCGCCATGCTGACTCGTCCTAGGCCTTAAACTCATTCCCTTGGATATTCTTTCCATTCCTTCTCTAGATAGTCCTTTTGTAAGTGGATTCAACACATTATCCTTTGACTTTACATAATCAATAGTGATAATTTTACTAGAGAGAAGTTCCTTAATGGTACTATGTCTCCATCGTATGTGACGAGATTTACCGTTGTGCATCATGCTCCCTGCCCTACCTATTGCCGCTTAGCTGTCACAGTGTATACATACTGGTGCCACTGGCTTGGGCCAATACGGAATATCTTTTAAGAAATTCCTGTCATTCTACTTTTTCACCGGCTTTATCTAATGCGATAAATTCAGATTCCATTATAGAGCGAGCGATACAAGTCTATTTGGATGATTTCCAAGAAACTGCTCCTCCACTGATAGTAAATACATATCCACTTGTAGATTTTACTTCGTTTGATCCGGTGATCCAGTTTGCATCACTATATCCTTCAATTACCGTAGAATATTTACTATAATGCAAAGCATAGTTTTGAGTGTATTTAAGATACCCCAAAACTCTTTTCATTGCCATCCAATGAGTTTTGTTGGGATTACTCGTGTACCAACTCAATTTACTAATAGTACAGGCTATGTCTAGTCATGTACAATTCATTATATACATTAAATATCCCAATACTCTTGCGTACTCCAATTGTCACTTTCACCTTCATTCTTTCGAAGTACAAAGTTCACATCCAATGTAGTCTTGGCAATACCGAATTCCATATACTTGAACTTGTCAAGTTCTTTTTTGATATAATGAGACTGTAACAATGCTAACCCTTATGGATTTTGATGGATTCTTATATCTAAGATCACATCTGCAACTCTAAGGTCTTTCATATCAAACTTGCTCTCGAGCATTCCTTTTATTGCTTTTATGTCAGAAATGTCTTTACTGATGATTAACATGTCATCCACATATAAAAAAACAATGACTTTGTGATTTGGAGTGTTTTTAATGTAAACACATTTATCACATTCATTTATCTTGAATCCGTTTGCCAACATAGTTTGGCCAAACTTTGCATGTCATTGCTTAGGTTCTTATTTTAGTCCATAAAGTGACTTAACAAGTTTATACACCTTATTTTATTTTTCTGGAACCACAAAACCCTCAGGTTGCTCCATGTATATTTCTTTCTCCAAGTCTCCATTTAGGAATGCGGTCTTCACATCCATTTGATGGATTTGAAGATCATATACCGCCGCCAAGGCAATTAACATTCGAATTGAGGTTATCCTTGTTACTGGAGAGTATGTATCAAAGTAATCAAGGCCTTCCTTCTGTTTGAAGCCTTTTACTACAAGTCTTGCCTTGTATTTGTCAATAGTACTATCCGGGTTTATTTTCCTTTTGAAGATCCATTTAGAACCTAAAGGTTTATTTTCAGGAAGAAGGTCAACCAATTCCCATGTATGGTTGCTTAAGATTGAATCTATCTCACTATTGACTGCCTCTTTCTAAAAGGATGAGTCTAACGACGACATCACTTCTTTAAATGTTTGAGTCTCATTTTCTAAGAGAAATGTTATAAAATCCGATCCAAACGAAGTTGACGTTCTTTGACGTATACTACGTCTTAGATTTTCTTCATTATGTACATTCTCACTTGGTTTATCTTGAGGTCGTTTAGATCCTCCACTAGACTGTTCATGTCTAGTTTTATACAGCTAAATATTTTTAAAGAATTCAGCATTGTCTAATTCAATTACCGTATTTTCATTAATATCTGAATGTTCGAATTTATAAATCAAAAATCGACATGCTTTACTACTTTTTACATATCCTATGAACACGCAGTCCACTGTTTTAGGTCCTATCTTAACTCTTTTAGGTTAGGAACTTGAACCTTTGCTAGACACCCCTACACTTTGAAATATTTCAAGTTGGGTTTCCTTCATTTCCATTTTTTGTAAGGAATTGATTGTGTCTTACTATGGGGAACTCTATTGAGTATACGATTGGCCGTAAGGATAGCCTTCCCCCATACGTTTTGTGGTAAACCAGAACTTATAAGTAAGGCATTCATCATTTCCTTCAAAGTTTGGTTTTTTCTTTCCTCAATTCCATTAGATTGAGATGAATATGGGGTCGTAGTTTGATGGATTATTCCATTCTCTACACATATTTGCGCAAAGGTAGATTCATATTCTTCGCCCCTATCACTTCTTATCATTTTGATCTTTTTGTCTAACTGATTTTCAACTTCAGTTTTATATTGCCTAAACGCATCTATTGTTTCATTCTTACTATTTAGCAAGTAGACATAACAATATCTAGTGCAATCATTAATTAAAGTTATGAAATACTTTTTCCCACCATGTGATGGTGTTGACTTCATATCATAAATGCCAGTGTGTATTAAGTCTAAGGTATTAGAATTCCTTTCAACGGACTTATAAGGATGCTTTGCATTCTTCGATTCCACACATATTTGACACTTTGATTTATTGCACTCAAAGTTTGGCAAAACTTCTAAGTTAATTAGTTTTCATAATTTTTTGTAATAAACATGGCCTAAACGTTCATGCCATAAATAATAAGACTCAAGAAAATAAGAAGAATTTGAACTTTCATTTATTTCAACAGTCATTACATTCATCTTATAAAGGCCTTCGGTTAGATAGCCTTTCCCTACATATATTTCTACTTTGCCAAGAGATGCCTCTTCTAAAAAGAGACAATGGTCCATCTTAGAGGTGTGATGTTTTGGAAAATGCATGTATATTTCTTCGATTGATCCGAAGCCAAAATTGAAGCCGAGCGAGCGACGACGATAGCGCAAGGCATCTATTATTTCTTTCCTCACTTGCCGTGTGGAGTAAGTATTCATCAATATAAACACTCTCAAGTTCTCTTCTTCCACAAATGTGGGAGAAAGAGTAAACTTGCCACTTTGGGAGTACACTTTCCATTTTAGTGTCTCCTTCCCTCTACCCTTTTACTCTCTATTTTTCCATTCACACTTCTTTCATCTAGTATGAACCCAACATATAGCATGCTTGAATCTTAAGAAAAGATAATAATAAATAAAAACATTGATTAGTGTGTGTCAGATCTTTCAAAAAATAATACATTTTTGAATGATCTGACTGGAATGTGACGATTAAGTGGTAATTGAGCTGAATGATAAACTTTAAGATCAATGGAGGACTATAAGAATATAGAAGTTCCTTTAACAAATTCAGTGAGGGCTCAAATAGTTGTGTTTTTGCTGCATTACTAAAGTGATAACCACAAATAGAGAGGAGTTAAGGATTTCATTTGCTGAAGTTAATGAGAAATGGGAAGTAAAGAAAATATTGAAAATAGTTACCCTAATTATTGAGATACAACACTCAAGCCAAAATTAGAAACGTTGAGCTCACCAGCAGCATCAAAGTAAATTTTCAGGCTGCATGAAAAAAAGAGTTCAATTTCATTTTTAGGTTGCATGAAAGAAAATGTTCAATTTCGATGCACTGACAGTGCGAGATTCTTTTATATCATCATATCAGAGTACTAATATGATAGCCAATAAATTGATTTTATTGTCAGTGTATATAATTTAGATTTGCAAAAGAAGGTACAATAGACATAAGGAAACAACTTCTCAACACTTCTCACCTTTAGATCTCGGTGGTAGACTCCCCTACTATGACAATAATCAACAGTTTTAATAAGTTGTTGAAAATACTTTCTTTCCTTTTCTACGCGCATTAGTCCATGATTTACCTTTTTGCCATACAATCACCTGATGAACTTTAATCAGAGTCAATATTATCAAAAAACTTATGAGTATACGTAAAGGTGACATTCTCTTTTTCCCCTTATGGGTATGTCCAAATAAAAGGAAGAATTGACCTTACAATTTTATCAAATAACTCTCCACCTGTAACAAACTCCAAAATAATGAATATCTCACCCTTGCTTCCCATAACCTGCGTACAAATAAAACCAGGACATGATTAAGCAATATTAGGTGCTCCCAAAGGAGAATCTACAGTAATTTTACTTTGTTAGGCCTTAAATTAATACTTCTAGGTTATAATGTAAATTCATGATGCATCTAAAGAAGTCCGCCTCTAGTGAACTATATTTCATGTTTTCCTGAACCAAAGTGATTTACATATTCTATCGCATTTCGCTGGCATTCTAATTTTTCGCTTGGAGATGATATTTCCAAGTTTCATTAATTTTGTAAACCAGAGAACTTATAAGATCATTAGAAGGATTTATTTGATGTCACTCTTTTCTTTTGGCTTTGTGAACTAAGGAACCTATATATCAATTTAATTCTGAAGAGTATCTAGGCAATTCTGAAGAATTTCCTCTGTAGAATATGTAGACAATGTTGGGATTTGGTATTATGCCACAGATTATAAAGAGGTTGTTTGTAGAGTGGCAATCCGAAAGAATATTCATAAAGTTGAAGTTGATATGGAGGAACACACTACTATGCATTTTTTGACTTTTATGGGTTTGGATCCATATCCAGCCTTGTTTCAAGCAGAGATTCTAGAAATGTTTACTTACAACAGCTCTCCTGCAATGAGTCATGTCAAAGAAGCCGAGGCCTTGAGCAGTTTTCAGCTTATTTTGAGAAGTTTTTGTTATCAAATGTGCTTTTTAAAAAGTGCTTTGGGAGAGTAGCAGTTTGTGATTAGCCAATATTTTCAAGTACTTTTATTTTATCATGAAACTATAATGAAGTGTTTTTATTGAAAAATAAGCACTTTTGATTTTCAAAGGCTTGACCAAACAGGCTATGAATGCTTCTACGTGTTATTTGTTATTCTGGATTATAGTGATAGGGTATATGTATCATCTATTTACATCTCTTACTGTCCTACTCAATTAACAGATGGTTCTTCTGTGTAATTGTTTTTTAGTGACGTAACTTCTAATTTACATTAAAGATTTGACTATCTGAATTCCTGTTTCCTTGACTGCTAGATCATACAATGTTAATTACATAGAACTATGTTGTATGAAATTATCATTTCTTATATGATGTTAATAGTTAGGCCTCTCTTTGCTAGTTTTCTATGTAAAATATCGATCGATCATTTCAATTTAAGTGAAGAAACATGGTAGGAGGAACAAGATCTACAAAAAGATAAAGTACAGATGGTTTAGATGAAATTTCCTCAATTATTTACATCTATAGGGGTGATAAGGAGAGATTACCTCACCACATGTGAGCTTACAAGCAATTGCATGGCTTACTTCATGAAGAAATACAGTAAAGAGCTTGAAAGGTGTCATAATAAATATTCTGCATAACTGTTTCAAATGTTAAAAGAAACAAGCAAAATGAATATGAAAATCTTGAAGGAACAACTAAACAAAAAATATTTCAAAGCAAAACCACAACAATAATAATTGGTTAATTTCTATGTGGACAACTTTTGATAAGTTGCATATGTAAAGAAATCTTGTTAGATTATTTACAAATGACATGGTATTACAATTTTGAATATATGCAGATTTTGGCATTTTATATTACTATTATGAAGATGAGACACAAGTTGAAAAGACAAGCTGATGCTTTAAAATTTTATACCCGTCGAGTTCTTTCCTCTCTTGGAAATTATCAACTCAAAGTTATGACACATATTCTTATCATATTAGATGTCATATTCACAAAGCAGAAATGGAGCATGTGTCTACCAAATTTTGTGTATAATTGAAAAGCTTAGCCACATGAAGATAAAGCAGCACGTTTTTGAATCAAATTTATATCCAGTTTCAACACCTAGGACTCAATAGCGTAAAGAGTAAATCATAGCATAAATCTTGAAAGCACAATAATGGCCATATTTTCATAATTCACTTGCTATGGCATTTCATAAAACACTTGTAATGCATTTACTTGAACATGAATAGGGATTACATGTTACCATGTTATAATGGCACTATTTCAATCACATAGGCATTTTATTAAATACATAGAGGGTATGCTTGAGACCATAAAATAAACAACACAAATGATGATCATGGCTACGTTAATGAACTTGCAAATTGAAGGGTTTAGAATAAAGGTCATGTAATTAAACATATATGATTACGAATTTCATAAAAACTTGTAATTCAATCATGGACTAAAACCCAACAATAAGATAAACATACATTCAATTCAATTCAAACATAATTAGCCTTACCGTGATGCGGGGAAATCACGGTGAGCTACTGGAATTTGAAAAATGTCGAAATGTCCTTCAACAAGATGTGATGGAAGGATCATCGCGATACTTACCGTGATGCGGCGTAATCACGGTGAACCACTATTTTTACATCAACTTGTCCTAACATTTAGCCGAACTTTTCTAAGTCGGGGACCCCTTATCAAGCTTTAACGGGTTGATCTAAGCTTAGAATTTTATGGGGTCTTACACTTTGTTAGACTTAGATTTTGGCTATTGTAGGGGGCATGAATCTACATTCTATTGACTTTGGATTGTAGAGGCTTTATAGATTACTATGGACTTGGGTGTGATGGTTTAGTGTGTGGTGGTGATGAATGGTTTAGACATTTCTTGAGTTATTGTTAGTCTTATATTTCTCTATCCTATTATATGTTCAGAATTTATCTGAAACTTGCAGTTGATATATTGGTTAGATTAGGTGAAGGGGGTGATCTCGGTCCACATGGGACTTGAGATACCCGTCACAGCCAGTTCCTGGTTTGGGTCGTGACAAGGTTTCTCAAAATATTTGGAATACATTTTTGAAGTAAAGTTATAATTTTGCCCTTCTTTTTTTAAAACCTATTTTAGGAGTCCGTTTTGACTAGAATAACAAATAGTCAATATGGGTGTCATTGGTTTTGTTTTGACACTTAAATTCTATATTTGATATTTTCAGTAGAGTTCGGGATCATTCGTGAAAAGTATGATTGTGGGTACAAAGTATAGCCGATCGATTTAGGCTTTTGAGGTAGGTTATGACTTAACTCTTTTAGATTAGGATGGGTAGTAAATGATAATACAAAATTCATGTTAAGAGTGGGAGGTGATCATAAAAATGGCTATCTATGTGTTGCATCCGTATGGGGGCCTATATGTAATGTAATTATTAAAATTGAGATATTATGTGATATGTGTGACCGTGTGGGGGTCTTATGTGATGTTGATAGCCTTGAATATATGTGAATAATTGTATTGTGTTGTTGAAATGCCTAATATCGTATCATTAGTTTATTATAATATACTCATACTTGTTGTTATATGAGACATGTGGAAATTCATGAACGAAACAAAAATAATGAGTGAATATTGGCTCATGGGATTATGAAAATGCATAATTGTGGTTGGTTGTGAAAATATATCACTGTGATTGATTGTGAAAATACTTATTGTGATTGGTTGTGAGAATTACATTCTCATATCATACTCATTCTTGAAACATTGTTATAGTTGTGGCAACATCTGAGAAACTTCGATAACACCTTTTATAAAACATTCTCCAAAGGAAGTGTTGTGGAGGATATATTGTAATACCTTATAAACCCTCCTCTAAAGATATTTTGGGGAGGAGATATAAGATATGTGGATTGTATATGGGTTGACAAACCCCCATGGGTCCTGCATTGGGAGGCTTGCCTCCGTTAGTGTATACGAGAATTGTGCAACAACCTTGTGCATCATTGTTGTCATTATTATATATATTACACTTACTTTATTGCATTTATATTGTGTTGTATTGCCATTTTGACTTGCCATCTGTGTAATTGTTTTATCTTCTTTACTTGTGTTTGATGATCTTGTTATACAGTTCCCCCTTGTTATATTTTTATGTGATTTAATGCATACTTGTGTTCTATCTTGATGTGATATTGTAATATATGTGATATATTACAACTATTAGTGTAAGCAGGGTGGGCTACTGTTGTGTGATATTTTTTAATTGCATGTTATGGGCCTTTAGTGTGTATTTTATGCTTTATTTTCTACTTTGCTCGGTCAGCCTATGATACCTACTGAGTATAGGTGGACTATACTCACTCCTACTTTACTCTTTTGGTGTAGCTTCAAGTTCGGGTGCGCCTCATACTGGTTGATTTCAAGTGTCATCAGATTACTCAAGGTAGCAGTTGGCCATGTATACGTCTGAAGTTTACCTTTATCTTTCTGTATTGGTTATGTCTTCATTAGTATTCAGAGACAGATATTATTCCTTTGTAGATATTTTTCTAATGTATTTGATTCCTAAATTGTATAAGTAGTTCTTACACTATTGACACCTAGTTTTGGGCATGATTGGTATTTTGAATAAGTTCTTTTTGAATTATTATGATTACTTGTATAGTTTGGATTTATTCTAGAAGACTTACCTTGGGTATTTTTGTCTTTTCTTATCTTTTTGTATCAGTTTGGGTGATAGGCTTCCCTGTTAAGGTATGCCACGACAAGTGCCATCGTGACCTTTATTTTTAGGTCATGACAAATTAGTATCAAAGTCAGATTTCATTGGTCTCAATGGTGTAAGAACGAGATATCTAATAAAGTCTCGTGGATCGGTATATAGATGTATGTATCTATCTTTGAGTGGCTATAGGATGTCTTTAGGAAACTTTCATTATTTTTATTCCTTACCAAGCAAAGTTCTTTCATATATTTTGTTCTAATTTTGTCTCACTCTTTTTACACAGATGATGTTAACTAGGTCCCAATAGAGTTGTGATGCGGAGTCTTCACCCAAAGAGAGAGCCTCGAGTCATGGACAAACTCGAGAGAGAGGATGGCCTATGATGTAACCTCATCTAGGATGAATGCTAGGGGACTCTCCCCTGAGCCTCATGTTGAGCAGGTTAAAGGTGTGGGTCCTACTCTAGTTCTTTAGAGTTTTTCTGCCCTAGTATTGGAGGGATTATTAGTGCATTTACTGACCCATTTAGAGAGTTCTCATTTAGTTATGCTAGGAGTTCCTCCAGCTTAGAGTATATTTCTCCTATTACACCTGCTTCTAGATTAGGTACTCCTCAGACCCCGAGTCCTATTCCATCTTTAGTATCGATATCTGACTATGGGATTTTGAGATTAGTAGTCCAACTATCATCTATGTTACCTCCCTAGATGAGATCACTACCTGCTAGATTTACTATGCTTCCTATCATGGCTAGTGTAGTGATGTCTTCTGAGGATCAAAAGAGGTTCGAGAAGTTTACTCGGTTGGGTCTTCTTAGATTTGGTGGCGTAGTGGGCAAGGATGCCTATAAGTTTCTGATTGATTGACAAGAGAAATTGCATAATTTGGGTTCACTCTAGTCTTATGGAGTTTCTTATACAACTTATTAGTTGATAGATGCAGTGAGATATTAGTGAAGGTTGTTTGTCAGTTGTAGACCTCGTGATTCTCCCAAGATGACTTAGGATCAGTTCGCTGAGGCTTTTCTAGAGAGATTTGTACATTTCAGTTTGAGAGACTATATGCCGGACGAGTTTGATCATTTGGAGCAAGTCTCCATGATAGTTGTTGAGTATAAGGCACATTTCTATGTTCTATTTAGATATTTTGTATGATAGCATTTCCACTAAGTTTGAGAAGATTTAAAAGTTGTGAAGGGTTTGGATGTCTCTCTTTAGTTGGTTACATCTCCGATGGTTATGCTTGGGGTTTTTTTCCAAAGTATTACGGATCATGCTAAGATAACAGAGGGTATTCTTAGTGCATCTCATGGAGGCGACAAGAAGGCATGACATTTTGGTAAGTTTAGGAGCCAGACCTCTCGAGAAAGAGATTTTAAAGGTTCTCATAGATACCATGGTAGGCTAGTGCAGGCAGCTTTACAGAGTTCAGGTGGTGAATCTTCTAATTCAGCAGTTCAGGGTGGCTATTCGGGTTTAGTTGTACCTTTTCTATTAAGACTGGTCATAGAAGTTGCTTTATATGTAATGAGATTGGTCATGTAGACAAGGACTGCCGCTGTCGGGTAGTTCGAGATACTCTTATTACAGCTATTAGGGGTAGGGGTGCTACCAGAGGTACGAATGGCAGAGGTAGTGAGCTTGTGGGGGTGGTCATAGGGCAACTCAGGCAGTTGGTGGTCGTGAGACCATCCAGGCAGTTGGTGGTTATGGTCAGTGTTATGTTATACTATTTAGACCTAAGGTAGAGGCTTTTGATGTTGTGATTACCGGTATCATCCCCATTTGTTTTAGACCTACATCTGTATTATTTGATCCCAAATCAACATTCTCTTATGTGTCTGTGTATTTGCATCAAGTTTTGATTCTGTTAGTGAGCCTCTTGCCATGACTGTTCGTGTATCTACCCCGGTAGGTGATTCTTTAGCGGTGGATCAGGTGCATCAATCTTGTATTGTGACTTTTGTTAGGCTTGAGACTTTGGTAGACTTACTTGTGTTAGATATGGTTGATTTTAATATTATTTTAGGTATAGACCGGTTGGCCCTTTGGTAGACTTACTTGTGTTAGATATGGTCGATTTTGATGTTATTTTAGGTATGGATTGGTTAGCTCCTTATCATCCGATCTTAGATTGTTTGCTAAGGCTGTGACTTTATCTTTATTGGGTATGCCAGGGATAGTTTGGAAGAGTGCACTTCATTCTTGTCATAAGAGGATTTTCTCTGATCTTCAGGCTTGTAAATTTGTTGAGAGTAGATGTTTATCTTACTTGGATCATACTCATGACGCCAGTGTTGTTTTGATACCTTTCTTAGATTCTGTCCGTATTGTCCGTGAGTTTATGGATATATTTGTAATGACCCTTCAGGTCATTGTCTGTATTCTTTCTTATTTCATCGATAGAGCTTCTCCATAGCCACCCCAAGTCATTAGTGACTTGCCAGAATCGATAGATCAGTTACTTGGCAATTCATTTGGAAAAATTTTAGAAATTGACCTGAAATGCAAAATCCGACTACGTCAATGCATTCGAAATATCAAAAACTATGTGATTACATATCTTATTTATCCAAAACGGACCCTAGATGCATCTTGAGGCTTTGGCCAAACCTCGGAACCAAGTTCCAAGCTTCATCCATGCCTCATATAGACCGAGATACCGCGACTGCGGAGGCTAGGGTATGACCGCAGTTCTATGATGCAGCTAGGTAGAGGGCACGACCACGCTACCTGAGGCTGGGTAGGACCTATTTAAAGCTATTTTATCCAAAAATTTTCCCATTTGTGCCTCGTTCTTGAACTTTAAAACCCTAATGGAGTGTGAAATCTTCTAAGTGAGTCTTGTGGATTGATTTGGAGCTTAAACAACTTGTGTAATCGAATCTTGTTACTAATCTAAGGTAAGAATCCATCTAGTTAATGTTAAGTTGTTGATTTCTAGACCCAAAATCCCTAAATCATTGACACTCAATTGTAGCCCAAAATGTGATGAATTCACTCAAGATTATTAAAGGTTATAACTCCCTAATGATATATGAGTAATGGGTTAGTCTCGGGAACTCATTTTCCGAAGGTGAAACCCACTTGAAGGTTTGATGTCTTTTTGAACCCATGGCACAATGGTGCCATAATAGGCATTTTCATCCTTGTTGTAATGCTTAGATTGTATTTTTAATAGCTGGGATCGTGGAAGAAGAAGCTTCAAGGAAAGAAAAGAAAAATCTTATCAGTTCGTGAGTTGCTTGGACTCAAGGTAGGTTAGGCTTACTTGTAGTTAGATTGAGCTTGATTGTAGTATAAGTGTTGATATTTTGTAAGATTGGGTGGGGTTTAGATGATAAATGGTTAAATGGTGATATTGGGGATTAGTAGATTCTTATAGGTTATTGAACTTTCAAGGTGTGATGCTTAACCCTTAGCCTAGAACCTTGGATAGTCTACTTGTAGTCTCATAGATAGTATAAGAATACTCTAGTTGCTCTAATAGATGAGAATGATGTTGCTCCCTAACCTTAAGAGTATGTTGACCTAGCTATTGCTTAGTTTGGAAATGACCTTGGTATGGGGTTGACTTAGGTGAAATACTTGAAAAAGATTTCCCTTATAGGCTTCGTAAGAGTTGATAGGCCCTTACAATGTGATTTAGATAACTTAGCCCAAAATATGGGTAGATGTTAGTCTTGTGATAGTGAATTTGGCATTTTTGGTATTTAGGAGTGGGACTTAACCCACCTTAAGCTTGAACTACAAAATCCCTTAGAAACCTAGATACTTGAGGAATGTCTAAGTTACGTTATTGAGATTATAATGGTTAAACCCAGAGGTTGGATTATACATATAGTCGATGGTTGGATAATGTGTATACTTGATTAATTATCTCATAGTCATGATATGGATAGCCTTGAAAAGGTGAAGAATATGTATATTATATGAATGCTTATGCTCATGCTTATACTCATATTGTGTGGTGCTGCTTAAGAGCAAAGTAGGATGATATATGTCATCATACATTCCTATTACTCTATTATTGTGGACTTGTATATGTTTATTGATTTTTCTATGTATATGTAGGAATGTTGTTGTCTTTGGTGATATGTAGGAATGTTGTTGTCTTTGGTGATGTGTAATAGTATGATGATGCCCGGTGATTTTGGAGAATATGTTGATATTATGACGATACCCGATAAATCAGGAAGAGATAGTGATGTTATAATGTTGCCCGATGAATCCAGAGGATATGTTGATATTATAATACTGTCTAGTGAATTCGGAGGATATGTTGATGTTATGATGTTGCTCGGTGAATCAAGAAGAGGCAATGATGTTATGATGCCTTGTGGGGCAGATTTACATAAATGTTTAGTTATATAGTGAGGTTAGGCCGTGTGGGGCCAAACCACTTATGTGCTTGAGACATGACATCTTTCTTGGTAAATTTTTTTCCTTTTCTTGTTCTTATTCCTTAAATGAAAGGTATGGCCATTGTTGACCTTAATTGGTAACTAGAAGTAATTATGCCTATCATTGGGTTAAGGCTAATTGGTACGTGTAATCTTGTGTAAAACCAAAGGCTCACCTAGTAAACTTACTTGACTCGAATTAATGATGATGTTATGGAATTTCGCCTAGTAAAATGGCTTATGTAATAATGATTATCTATAATAAATGTCTATGACTTAGGGAATAGTGGCCTTGTTAACTAGTCGGTGGATCTTACTTATTTAAAATATGGAAACTAGTCCCTAGGGTTGTAACAAGCTTAATGATGATAGACTTGGTATTGTATGATGAATAGTTAAATTGACATCTAGTATGTGATGTCGTGGTGGTTTACTTAATGACTCGTATCACGAGAACCCTAGCTAGAGAATGACCTTGTAATGGGTGATTCATTATTATCCCTGGCAACTTATAGCTTTTCCAAATTGATGGCTAGTCACTATAAATATTACAAAACTAGTAGTTCATATGAATTGAAGGTTGGATAATATAGACTAATCATGGATTTTATTAATGAATTAGAGGATAAGTAACTATATACCTATGCTATGGCGATATCAGTTTTGTTGTGATTAAGTTGCGGTATTAATATTGATAGCAAGCCTCGATAAGAGGTCATGGTAGATATAGGAACCTATGATTTTAGGTGAGTTGATGTGTGTGTGGTTATGCCTTGATATATATATATATATATATTGATGGATTGATCTTTTAGTGTACTCTCCGGTGGTATGAGGTGTCGTGATGAGCTCTTGCATTGCATTCTTTTGGTGTAGTCTCTGGTGGAATTGGACGTTATGACGAGTTCAATGTTGTGTTCTTTTACGTGTGCTTCCAGCGGTATGGGATGTTGTGGTAAGTTCTTGTGCTTATATGCTAATGATGGTTGGTATTGATTTTGGTAATTATATGGTTGTCATTGTATATATATATGGTTTTATACTTTCGAAACAATTATTCATTTATATGATGGTTATGGTACATGTGGATATGATACGTTATGTTATTGCCCTAGTAGTTTAGTTATTTTATTTGGTGGTATTGAAGAAGATTCAGGTTTGATCCTATACCTTGACTTTAAGTTATTGTCTTACCTTATGACGGCTTAATATTATAATTTAGCTCAGATAATGCCTACTGAGTACCCATGTTTTGGTACTCATAATACACTTCTGTACCTTTTTGGTGCAGACCTAGGTTCTAGTTGTCGTCATTGAGTTGGGTTCATTCCACATTAACTATTCAGAGATAGGGTGAGCTCTTGGAGTTTGAGTTGCCCTTTTTCCTCTCTATCTTTATTTGTCTTTTGTTTTTGAGACAAATGTATGAGATTATTTAAGATATTTTTAGACTTGGAGTTGTAAAATCCTATTGTTAAGTCTAGATCCTATTGTACTAATACTATCAGGTCATGGGATTGGTATTTGAATATCGGTTGTCTTTAGTTGTGGAATGCCATTATTTATATTGTGTTCTATTATAGGGTCCATGTTGGACATTTCTACCAAGGTGACCCATTACATTAGCTTCGGGTTACAGTATCGGCTTACCTACTGGTAGGAATGTGTTAGGTGCCATCATGACTCGAAAATCGGTTCATGTTAGTGTTTATTTACGAACTTTCCCAGTAAGCCTCTGGATCGATATATTGAATTTGCTATTGATGTTGAGCCGAATCCCAAGCCTATTTCTATTCATCCTTATAGGATGACCCCAGCAAAGTTAAAGGAGGTGAAGAATCAGTTGCAGGAGTTGTTGGATAAGGTATTTATCCTTCTTAGTGTTTTACCTTGGGGTACGCTTGTCTTGTTTGTGAAGAAAAAAGATGGGTCTATATGGATTACATTGATTAGCGATGGTTGAATAAGATGATGGTTAAGAATAAGTATCCTCTTCTCCCATTGATGATTTATTTAATTAGTTTTAGGGTGCTGTGGTGTTTTTGAGAATAAATTTAAGGTCCAATTATCACCAGTTGAGGATTAGAGCTTTGGTATTCAGAAGATAGTTTTTGATAGTTTTTTGGACTCGATATGGTTATTATGAGTTCTTGGTCATGTCCTTCGAGTTAACCAATGCCCCTGCCACGTTCACAGAGTTGATGAACTAGGTGTTTCGATCATATCTTATCTCCTTTGTTAATGAATTTATAGATGATATCTTGGTTTATTCCAAGAGTAAAGTTCAGCATGAGGAGCATTTGCAAATTTTGCTTCAGAGATTGAGGGATGAGAAGTTGTATGTGAAGTTCTCTAAGTGTGAGTTTTGGTTGGAGACTGTTTCTTTCTTGGGTAATGAGGTGGCTAAGGAAGGTATTATGAAACACCTTAGTTTTTGGACCTTAGAAAATTCCTGGGATTTTTGGTTTCTAGGAATGCTATGACTTAGGGGAACGAGTCATACACTTGGGTATGGGTGTTATGGTCCAGTCGTATGCTGACCAATATTGGTTGGTGGGATGGATGTAGTTACTGGAATAGGTAAGATTTAGGTGGTATGAATCTTATCGGTAGATACGAGTAATTTGGTTTCTTCACTTAACCTTAGACTTGGTAACTTAGGTTAGATTTGAGTACAGTGGCTCATCATGAGTCGTGATCCAGGGTACGAGTTATACCATGAACTCGTATGCTGGTCAATGTTGAAAACTCCTAAAATTCTATTCTAGTAGAGGTACGGTTTATGGGTACTAGTCGTACACTTGGATATGACTTAGATTTGGGTGTGTCGTATCTTGGACAATGTTGGGTCCAAGAGAGGTATCTTAGGGTACAAGAGGTAGGTACCACTCATACAAGATGGGTATGACTTGTAAGGGTCAGTCGTACCCTATGACGAGAATTAAATACACTTTAAGTGAAGGCAATTTGGATATTTCCCCACTTATCCTAAGAAGGCCCCGTGGCTTATATTCCTATTGGGAGGTTATTTTCCCTATTATTCTATTCTCAAATACTTGAAAAACACTCTTAAATTCTCTCTAGAGTTCTTGGGCAAAGAAAGCTAGGGTTTCATCTTAAGGAGTAAATTGGGGCTTGTCTTGGTGATTTCTCTCCATCATCATCTTGGTTTAAGGCATGTTCTCTTCCCTCATTGTTAGTTCCAACTAAAGGCATGGTTTTATACAATGTTTTCATGATTTGAATATTGTATGATTTTGGGTTTTCAAATATAATTTGGAGGGGAGGTTGTTATAAATGCTTGGCTACGGTTTTCCTATGTTTTAATTATTCTTTTATATGCATCAATGGTGGTTTTGGATGGTTTATTGCATGGGAATGGTTATTTGGTAATGGACTTTGGTTTTGGAAATACTATGCCCCAAATGTGTTTGATAAAATGTCTATAACAATGCTTTCACTATAATATTAGTTTTCAATGGAACTTATGCATGGTTTAAACTTGGTAATGGAACCCTAAATGATATGAATGGTTTAAATGGTTTTGGAATGGTTTGATTTTTTAAACATACTTGTGGGGTACATGGGAATCCCCCAAGTTAATTGGATAATTTTATCTATGGGTACACGGGAATTCCTTGATCTAAAAAAATTTGGGCTAAAGAAAATACTTGTAAGTTATAGTCGGCATGGCGATACCACTACTGGTGGCTTTGGTTAATAATAAATGAAAAATGGTTTGGTTAGTTGGTAACGATTTTAATTGGGCTTAAAGGGGGGGAAGGGGTGGTGGTGATGTAGCAAAGTTATGGAAGGTGGAGGTCCCTAGGAAATCGATACTAGAAACTCATATTTACTGATGTAAGGTTTTTTCCTAGTAACTGTGTGCATGATGTCATATTTTATATTTAGGGGGATGTACTAGTCATCCCAGGTTCTTTCCTATTGTCGTGCGGCTTCACGCACTGGGCCCTTTCAGTAGGTGAAGCTGAACACATATAGCCCATGGGTGGTTTTAGGGCGGCAAAGTTGCACAGTCCAGGTAAAGGTTTTAATATCATGCTAAACTCGATTCCCTTTCCGGATATGGTTATATTTATATATGGATGGTTTTACTTGGTTTTACAATTGGCATTATTTTATCATTATCCTGAGTTCGTGCTAGTGTTCACCCATTAATCCATCTTCGAGTGGTTGTATCCCCACGCGATGTAGGAACCAGCTGTTCTAATCCTCCTGCTAAGCATTTGGACATTCGGGGGTCAGCTTTGAAGTGAAGTGGTGAGCTTTCATATTTCTGAAAGGCTCCATTTCATGGATGTTATTTCACACTCTAGATTATTTATGGATATTAGTTTTGGCTATGGTTGGGGGCATGACCCAATTGGATTTTGATATTCTTTTGGTTAGAAGCTTTTGTGGAACTACTACGGGTCAGAATGGGAGAGATTGATATTGGTATCAGCCTTAGCATTGATATTAGTATTTGGGCTTATATCGATTGATGATATTGTTGGTTGTTCCATCCTCTTTTATTTTGTGATTATATACAATTATTATGGAACTCATGTGGTCATAGTTTAGTTATGGTCGGATTTATGGTTTTGGTTTGGTTTGGTATGGTTAGGCGGTTGGAATTGGATGGTTGGACTTGGTTAAGGTAGTCACAGTTGTGATCCTATCCTAGAGTCTTCATATAAGTTGTTACACTATCTTATTATATACTAAAAATTTGGACAACTCAGGGCAGTCGACTGAAGGTTGGATTGGGTAGTTGGGGTGGTCTTCGGTCCTGGTCGGACTTGGGATGCCTATTACGACAAGGCCTCAAGTCGGTTCGTATCAATTTGGTATCAGAGCTTTAGGTTCATGGTCAATTAGAAGTCCACAAACCCGTGTCTGGTAGAGTCTCTTTTATGGGTGTGTAGCGCGCCACACTCAAAAGAGATAGGCTACAAGGCATTTAGGAATGTTTCACTTTCTTGGTATTCCATTTTCAAGCTTTGAGTCTGAGTGCTGGAATTCTTCTCTAATCTTTGGTTTTTTAATTTTCAGATCATACCTCAATGATCTGGAACACAAGAAAATTCATCTGTCCCATATGGGGATTATGTTGATGGGGCATACCTGGAGTTCACACTCGCTCTAGGGTCCTGTCCTTGATCGTTCTAGAGTTTCTTCGGTTGCTACTAGTCCTCCTCAAGGTGAGGTGACTAATGCAGAATTTTGCTAATCTATTCATACTATTGCTTAGTTAGTTGCTTCTCAAGCAAAACGAGATGTGTTTGGTGGGTTATCTGCTGAGGCCACAAGGATTGGATAGTTTATAAAGCTGAATCCTCCTACTTTTACTGGTGTGAAGGTGGAGGAGGATCCTTAGGGTTCTTTGGATGAAATAGAGAAGATATTCAGGGTGATGCAGGCCAAAAATACGGAAAATGTAAATTTTACAGCTTATCAGCTCAAGGATGTTACGTAGTAATAATAATACAAGGAATGGGATAGGGATAGAGATAATGTATAGGAGTTGTCCTTATGGGATGCTTTTTCAGATCATTTCTTTCCTCAAGAGATGAGAGAAGCAAAGATGGAGGAGTTTGTGAATCTCAAGCAAGGTAAAATGTATGTCAGGGAATATGCCTTGAAATTTCATCAGTTGTTAAGGCATGCTCCTAATTTGGTGGTTAACATGAGGGTGAGGATGAGAAAGTTCACTTCTGGATATCTCGGGATATGATCCTTGAAAGTAAGACTGCTTTACTGATCAAGGATATGGATATTTCAAGGTTGGTTGTCCACATGCAGCAGGTGGAGGATGAAAAATGAAAACAAATAGAGTTTGGGGAAAATAGGTAAGAGAAGTAGGATCTCCGAGTAGAGTGGTACTCAGCAGCAGGGTGGTTGGGATGGAGGTAAATGGCAGAAGAATAAATAGAGAAGTTTTGGTTTTTTCTCTATTGCTAGTGTTCGTTACCTAAGGCAATCGGGTGATAGGTGTATGCAAGGTGGTGATAATATCCCGACATAGGGCACCCAATCTCAGGATAGTGGGGGTTAGTCGAATTTTTCATGCCCTCTTTATCGGTTCTGTAGTCATCTTTATTGGGGCTATTGTGATGATGGCAGAGAAAAGTGTTTTAAATATGACCCGCCAAGCCATATGCTCAAGAATTGTTTGGCTGATAAGGGAGCTTCGGGAGCGTTCAAAGCTCCGATTGCTTCATCTTTTGCTCCTGCACCGAATGGTGCAACTTCGGTGTCTGCTCCTTCTTCTGGTACTGACACAAGCCAGAATAGGTTGTATGCTCTTGCATCTCAGCAGGAATCTGAGGCATCACCTAATGTCGTCATTGGTATGTTACAACTCTTTTCTCGTGACGTGTATTGTCTGCTTGATTTGGGGTCCATCTTTTCTATGTGACCCCATATGTGGTTGTATGTATTGGTTTTGATCTTGAGGTTATCGCGGATCCTTTTTCAGTTTTACCCCGGTAGGTAACTCGGTTATTGCTCAAAGAATCTATAGGGGGTGGTGGTATCTGTTGGTAGCAAATAGACCTTGGTAGATCTGTTTGAACTGGATATGATGGATTTTGACATTATTCTGGGGATGGATCGGTTACACTCTTATTACGCGTCCATAGATTATCATACCCATAAGGTTGTCTTTAGGTTCCCTGGTGAACTGGTAATAGAGTAGGAGGGTGGTTCCCTAGCTCCTAGGGGGAGGTTTATTTCTTATCTTAGAGCTCGAAGGTTAATCTCTAAAGGTTGTCTTCATCACTTGGTTTGGGTTAAAGATTCTAACTCAGAAGGTCCTTTCTCTATATTTTGTTTGGTGGTAAATGAGTTTTCTGAGGTCTTTTCGGATTGTCTTCCTGGCGTTCCTTTGGATAGGAAAATAAAGTTATGTATTGATTTTATTCCAGACACTTATCCAATATTTATTCCTCCTTATAGAATGGCTCCGGCTGAGTTGAGGGAAATCAAGGATCAACTTAAGGATCTTCTGGATAAGGGGTTTATTTGTCCTAGTGTATCCCTGTTGAGTGAACTGGTGTTGTTCATGCGCAAGAAGGATGGTTCCCTTCAGATATGCATTAACTATTGGCAGTTGAATAAGGTAACGATCAAGAACAAGTATCTTCTTCCAAGGATTGATTACTTGTTTGATCAGTTACAAGGTGCCAAGGTTTTTTCTAAGATAGATCTTTGGTCTAGGTATCATCAGCTTAAGATTAGGGAGGAGGATATCCTAAAATGACTTTCCATACTCGGTATGGGCAGTTTGAAATCTTGGTGATGTCGTTTGGTTTGACTAATACTCTGGTGGCATTTATAGACTTGATGAACAGGGTTTCCAGGCAGTTCTTAGATCTCTGTGTCATTGTGTTTATTGATGACATTCTAGTTTATCCTAAGAGTAAGGTGGATTATGGTAATCATCTCCGTATGGTATTACAGACCTTGAAGAAACAACATTTTTATGCTAAGTTCTCCAAGTGTGAGTTTTGGTTAAACATTGTGACTTTTCTTGGTCATATTATTTTCAGCGAAGGGATCATGGTGGATCTACAAAAGGTGGTTGTGGTTAAAAGGTGGCCTGGATCCACGACTCCAACCAACATTCAAAGCTTCTTGGGTTTGGCTGGATATTATTAGCGGTTTGTGGAAATCTTTTCGATGATAGCTACTCTTTCGACTAAGTTGACTCAGAAAAAGGTGAAGCTTTCTTGGTTGTATTCTTGTGAAGGGAGTTTTGAGAAGTTGAAAGATAAGGTAACTTCAACTCTAGTTTTGACATTTTCTGTGGGCAATTAGGGGTTTATGGTTTATTATGATGCATCTAGGGTAGGACTTGGTTATGTCTTGATGCATCATGGGAAGGTGATTGTCTATGCTTCTAGGCAGTTGAAGGTGCATGAGAGGAATTATCCTACTCGTGATTTGAAGCTGTTGTCAGTGGTTTTTTCTTTAAAAATCTAGCAACATTTGTTGTATGCATTGCACATAGACATCTTCTTTTATCATAAGAGTCTATAGTATGTGTTTACTAAGAAGGAGCTGAATTTCAGACAGAGGAGATGGTTGGAGCTTCTTAAGGACTATGGTATGAGTCTTACTATCACCTAGGTAAAGCTAACGTGGTTGCTGATTGTCTTAGCAGGTTGTCTATGGAGAGTTTAGCTCATGTTGAGAAAGGAAAGTGGGAATCGATGAAAGATATTCACCATTTGGCTAATCTTGAAGTTCGTCTTTTGGACTTTGAAGATGGTGGTATGATGGGACAAAAAGTGGTTCGGTCGTCTCTTGGTACAGATATTAAGGAGAAATAAGTGAAATCCTATCTTGATAAAAATCAAGATTAGTATGGGTATGCAAAAGGTAATGTTGTTCTATATCTGTGGTGATGGTACTGTAAGGTACCAAGAAAGGTTGTGCATTCCTAATGTCGATGGTTTATGACAAAGGACCTTGGCTGAGGTGCATAAATCGCGCTATGTTGTACATCCTGACTCGATGAAGATGTATCATGATCTCAAGGAGATGTATTGGTGGAATGGTATAAAGAGAAACGTGGCGGATTTTGTGGCCAAGTGCATAGTGTGTCAACAGTTTAAGGTTGAGCACATAAGTTCAGGTGGGTTGTATTAAGAAATTGATTTTCCCAAATGGAACTGAGAGGTAATCAATATAGATTTTGTTATCAGTTGTCCTCGGTCGCAGAACTAATTTGCTTCAATTTGGGTCATTATGGATAGAATGATGAAGTTTGCTTATTTTTTTCGGCAGTGAGGACTACTTTTCGGCGAGAATTATGTGAAGTTGTATCTTCAGGAGATTGTGAAGCTACATGGGGTACTTTTTTTAATTATCTCTGATTGTGGTATGTAGTTTTCATCTCATTTTTTCCATCTTTTTAGAAAGGTTTGGGTACCAAGGTTGGTCGAAGTACTGCTTTCCATCTGCATTCGGATGGGCAAGCAAAAAGGACAATCCAGACATTGGAGAATATGCTTCAGGCATGTGTGATTGATTATGGTGGTAGTTGGGTTGAGCACTACCTTTGGTAGAGTTTACTTATAACAATAGCTATTATTCTAGTATTGGTATGGCCCCTTTTACGGCATTGTATGATAGAAGGTGTATATCTCCTATTGGTTGGTTCGAGCTTGGTTAGGTGGATATGTTTGGTCCAAATTTTATCAGTCTATGGAAAATGTGAAGATGGTTCAAGATAGGCTTAAGGCTTCCCAAAGTCGCCAAAAGTCCTATACAGATGTAAGGCGTAGAGACTTGGAGTTTAAGGTTAGGGATAACGTTTTCCTGAAGGTATCTCCTATGATGGGAGTGATACGATTTGGTAAGAGGGGGAAGCTCAGTCCCCAGTTCATTGGTCCTTATGTGGTTCTTTGAGGGATTGGTAATGTGGCTTGTGAATTGGAGTTTCCCTCTGGTTTGAGCTCCGTTCATTCGGTATTTCATGTTTCCATGTTGAGGAAGTGCATTGGTGATCCTTCTTCGATTGATACTTTGGAGGGGTTGGTTATTTCAGATGCTCTGTCTTATGAAGAGGTCCCGATTGAGATCTTAGATAGGAAGGTTCATCGGTTGCAGACCAAGGATGTGGCTTTGATTAAGGTTCTTTGGCGGAACCATAAGGTGGAAGAAGCTACATAGGAAGCAGAGGAGGACATAAAGTCCAAGTATCCCCATCTGTTTTCTACTCCTTGTATTCAGGCGGAAGGTATGTGTTCTTCAACACATCTTTATTTTCTTAGTTTGTTAAAGAAAAGATTAATATCTTTGCATCTATGTTTTCAAACTTTGTTAAAGATTGGAATATATATGATAATGCAAATGACTCGTACGTGTGGTTACCCCTACCTTGTCCGTCATTCGAGAACGAATGTTCCTAGTGGGGTGAGACTTAAACACCCTAGTTTTTGGACCTTAGTATATTCTTAGGATTTCTAGTTTCTTGGAAAAATACGACTTAGGGGAATGAGTCGTACACTTGGGTATAAGGGGCATGGTCCTGTCGTATGCTAGCCAGTGTTGGTTGGTGGGATAGATGTAGTTACTAGAATGGGTACGAGTTGTATCGGTGGATACGAGTTGTTTGGTTTCTTTACTTAATCTTAGACTTGATAACTTAAGTTGGATTTGAGTACGAGTGACTCACCATAAGCCGTAAGCCAGGGCATGAGTCGTACCATGGACTCGTATGGTGGTCAATGTTGAAACTTCCTGAAATTCTATTCTGCAGAGGGTATAATTTATGGGTACTAGTCGTACACTTGTATACAACTTGGGTTTGGGTGTGTTGTACCTTGGAAAGTGTTGGGTCCAAGGGGGAAAGACTAGGGTACGAGAGGTGGGTACCACTCGTACAGGATGGGTACGACTCATAAGGGTCTGTAGTACCCTATGATGGGAATTAAGTGCAGTTTAAGTGAGGGAAATTTAGACATTTCCCGCTTATACTAATAAGGCCTCAGGACTTATATTCCTATTAGGAGGTTATTTGCCCTATTATTCTATTCAAAAACACTTTGAAAACACTCTTAAATTCTATCTTAAGTTATTGGGCAAAGAAAGCTAGTGTTTTATCTTAAGGAGTAAATTGGCGCTTGTCTTGGTGATTTCTCTCCATCATCATCCTGGTTTAAGGTATGTTCTCTTCCCTCATTGTTAGTTCCAACTAAATGTATGGTTTTATACAATGTTTTCATGATTTGAATGTTGTATGATTTTGAGTTTTCAAATATAATTTAGGGGGTTTTGGTTATAAAGGCTTGGCTACTGTTTTTCCATGTTTTAATTATGCTTTTATATGCATCAATAGTGGTTTTGAATAATTGGTTGCATGGGAATTGTTATTTGGTAATGGAATTTGGATTTGGAAATACTATGCCCCAAATGTGTTTGATAAAATGCCTATAACAATGCTTTCACTATAATATTGGTTTTTCAATGGAACTTATGCATGGTTTAAACTTGGTAATGGAACCCTAAATAATATGAATGGTTTAAATAGTTTTATAATGGTTTGGCTTAATAAACATACTTACGGGGTACATAGGAATCCCCCAAGTTAATTGGATAATATGACCTATGGGTACATGAGAATCCCTTGATCTAAAAAAAGTTTAGCTAAGGACAATACTTGTAAGTTATAGTCGGTATGACGATACATGGTATGTTGGTGTCAATTATTTCAAATCAAGGTTCGGTGTTCATATCTCACTTTTGAAAGATTTTTAGGATAAGTTGGATACCCGGGTTAATCTTAGCACATCATTGACTTTGTGCCTTGAGATTTGGTGTTGGTAATCATGTTTTCCTTCGAGTTTCACCCGTGAAGGGTGTGATGAGGTTTGGGAAGAGGGGCAAGCTTATCCCCAGGTATATTGGTCCATTTGAGATTTTTTAGACTGTTGGTGATGTGGCTTATAAGTTAGATTTGCCCCCTGATCTATCAGCTGTTCACCCAGTTTTTCATGTTTCTATGCTTCGCCATTACATTTCGGATAAGTCTCATGTTATTCGTTGGGATTCAATTTAGTTAGATGAGCGATTATCTTTTGTTGAGGAGCCAGTCTCTGTATTGGCTAGGGATGTTAGGTGGTTACGCTCGAGAGTGATCCTTGTGGTTAAGGTCTAGTGGTGACATCGACCTGTAGATGAGGCTACTGGGGAGATCGAGTCTGATATACATTGCTCTTATCCCCAGCTCTTCGTTGATTTCGTAATTTCTTATCCTTAGTTCGAGGACGAACTAGATTTTTTAGTGGTGGATGATGTAAAGACCTGTTTTTTGATAAATATGTGAAATTTATGAGTTTGTGTGATTTGACTATTTTACCCCTCCCCACAGTTGCATTATGGTATTTCTGGGGTATGGGCGTGATTGACACGGTTTTTGATGCACTTTGGTACCGTTTATGCGATATTATGAGTTTTCATAGGCCCAGGAACCTTATTTTGGTCTTATGTGAATTTCTTTTGATCCGTACGACAGGTGAACGAACAGACTGCATCAGCAGCTCCAAAATATTGATTTTAGGCTAGGTATACCTTTGGTTTGGGTCTCGATGCACCCAAGCTCATTTCAACCTATTGGTAAGAAAGTTGGAGAAATGGAAATATGGGTGTGGGACCCACATTTGATTAAAACGACCACGGATAGAAAATTCTACTTTGTTAGCAGATTAAAACGTCAATTTTAGGGTGGTAATATATTTGGTGTGATTGTACAGCTTTTAAATCTTATTTTGATCCTCGATTCGAAAAATTATGATTTCGAGTTTTGAAGGTCAACTATGTGAAAACGATGTTTTTTCAAAAATCTGATCGCCATTGAATTGGAGCATCGAATTTAGTATGGTTACATAGTTTGTTTGAATATATCAAACTCCGAACGAATCTCGGGCACCCCGTCGAAATCTGAGTTGGACTTAAAGAAAGAAAAATCTGGTGCAATGCAGTTTTTTTGGTTATAAAAACAACTTTTTCTCTCCTTTTTGCCCATTTTATCCATTCTTTTGCCTTATGTCTTGGGAGTTAAACCCTAAAATAGTGTGAGAGCTTAAAAGTGAAGTTTGTGGGAGCTTGGGAAGCTAGATTAACATATATTTCTCGATTCTCTTATGGATTTAAGGTAAGAATTCACCTTTTCTTAGTAATTTCTTAATTAATTTCTCAAAATTCCCAAAATCTTAGAACTTGATTTTAAACTCCAATTTCACTCATTTTCACTTGAATAATATTTTATCTTATAAGTACTAATTTTTCATCAATTTAACCTTGAAAACAACTCTAATTCTTGATTTTAACCCAGATTTCAAAGATTTTATCTGATAAAGCTTAAAATGGTTTTTCTTTGATTTGAACCTCGTTTTGACTCAATTTGACTTGAATTTCCAGTTATAGATTTTTAAAAATGTGGGGAACTCATTTTTGAATTAAAGTTATGATTTTGCCTTTCCTTTTTGAAAATTCATCTCGGAAGTCCATTTTGATCCCGAATCAAAAGTAGTAACTACGAGTGTCATTGGTTTTGTATTGACATATAGACTCCATATTTGATATTTTTATTAGAGTTCGGAATCTTCATAAAAAGTAAGGTCGTGGGTACGAAGTGTAGTGGCTCAATTTCGGCTTTTGAGGTAGGTTATGGCTTAACTTTTTCAGATTGGGTTGGGTAGTAAATGATGATACAAAATTCATGTTAAGGGTGGAAACTAATCATGAAAAATGGCTATCGATGTGTTGTGCCCTTGTGGGGGGCTATATGTAATGCAATTATTGAAAATGAGATATTATGTGATATGGGTGACCGTGTGGGGTCCTCTGTGATATTGATAGCCTTGAATATATGTGAATAATTGTATTGTGTTTCCTAATGTAGTATCATTGGTGTATTGTGATATATTCATACTTCTTGTTTCATGAGACATGTGGAAATTTTGAATGAAATAAAAATAGCCCTGAAATTCATACATGAATTTTGTATCATCATTTACTACCCAACCCAGTCTGAAAGAGTTAAGCCATAACCTACCTCAAAAGCCGAAACCGATCTGCTACAATTTAAACTCACAATATTACTTTTCACGAACAATCACAAACTCCACTAAAATCATCAAATATGGAATCTATGCGCCAAAACAAAACTAACGATACCCATATTGACCACTTTGGTTCGGGGTCAAAACGGACCTCCGAAATGAGTTTTCAAAAAAGAAGAGAAAAATTAGAACTTTACTTCAAAAATATATTCCCCAAATTCGTAGGAATCTATAGATGAATACCCAAGTCAAATCGAGTCAAAAACGAGGTTCAAATTGAAGAAAAACCAGTTTTAAGCTTTATCAGGTAAAATCTTTGAAATCCGGGTTAAAATCAAGAATCAGAGTTGTTTTGAAGGTTAAATTGATGAAAAACTAGTAATTATAAGATAACAATATTATTTGATTGAAAAAGGTAAAATTAGGATTTAAAATCAAGCCCTAAGATTTTTTGGATTTTGACAAATTAATCAAGAAATTACAAAAAAAAAAAAAAAAGGTGAATTCTTACCTTAAGTCCGTAATAAAATCAAGAAATAAATATTAATCTAGCTTCCCAATCTCCCACAAACTTTACTTTTAAGCTCTCAGACTATTTTAGGGTTTAACTTTCATGAGGCAAGATGAAAAATAAGCAAAAATGGGCCCAAAACTGTTATATATATTGTAGAAAAATCTGCACAAAAAGCTCTTTTTTTAAAGTCCAATCCATACTTCGATGGGGTGCTCGAAATTCATTTGGAGTCTGATATATGAAAACGAAATATGTAAACATACTAAATTTGATGTTCCGGACGCATTACCGAAGTCGTATTTTAAAAAAAACATCGTTTTTTAAAAGTTGACCCCCGAAACCCGAAATAGTAATTTTCCAAATTGAGGGTCAAAATGAGATTTAAAAGTTGTAAAATCAAACCAAACATCTTATCACCCTAAAATCAACATTTTGGATTTGTTGGCGAAGTCAAATTTTCCATCTGAGATCGTTTCGACCAAATATGGGTCCCATACCCATATTTTTTATTTTTCAACTTTCTAATAATAGGTTGAAATGAGCTCGGGTTCATGTGAACCCGAACCAAAGGTCTACCCAATCTGAAATTGATATTCCGGAGCTGCTGATGCAGTCCATTCAAACATCCATCACATGAATCAATAGATATTCCCATAAGTTTAAAATAAGGCTCTCGAAGCCATCAAAAACCACAATATCCCATAAATCGTACAAAAATGCATCGACAACCATGTCAATCACTCCCACACCCCAGAAATACCACAATGCAACTATAGGGAGGGGTAAAATAGTCAAATCACATAAAATCATAAATTTCACATATTTCATTAAATTTTTAAATTGTTACATCATCCACCACTAAAAATCTAGTTCGTCCTCGAACTAAGGCAAAGAAATACCTGAATCAATGAAGAACTGAGGATAAGAACTACGCATATCATACTCAACCTCCCAAGTAGCCTCATCTACAAGTTGATGTCGCCACTAAACCTTAGCCATAGGGATAACTCTAGAGCGCAACTGCCTAACATCCCCAGCCAAAATGAAGACCGACTCCTCAATAAAGGACAACCGCTCATTTAACTAAACTGACTCCCAACGAATGACATGAGAGTCATTAGGAATATTACGATGAAGCATAGAAACATAAAAAACTAGATGAACAGTTGATAGATCATGGGGCAAAGCCAACTTATAAGCCACATCACCAACAGTCCAAAGAATCTCAAATGGACCAATATACTTGGGGCTAAGCTTGCCCTTCTTCCCAAACCTCATCACACCCTTCATAGATAAAACTTAAAGGAAAACACAATCACCAACATCAAATCTCAAGGCACGAAGTCTACGATCAGCATAGCACTTCTACCTACTCTGAGCCATTCTAAGTCTATCCTGAATGACCCGGGACTCTATCCAAAGACTCACGAAGCAAATTCGCACCTCGAAGTATCACCTCTGAAACATCAAACCAACCCACAGGGGAGCGACAACGCCTACTATATAATTCCTCAAAAGGAGCCATATCAATACTGAAATGGTAGCTATTATTATATGCAAACTCCGCTAAAGCCAAATACTGCTCCCACTGGCCACCAAAATCCATCACGCATGCGCAAAGCATATTGTCAAAAATCTGGATAGTCCCCTCTAACTTGCCATCAGTCTAGGGGTGAAACATTGTGCTAAGATCAATCCGAGTACCCAACTCATCTTAAAAAGTCTACCAAAAGGTGAGATTGAACACAGAACCTTGATCTGAAATAATAGACACCGACAAACTATGCAGATGCATAATTCCACAAATAAAGATAGGGGCTAACCTCTCAGCACTAAATGAGACCTGAATCAAAATAAAATAAACTAACCTGGTCAATCGATCCACAATGACCCAAACATTATCATAACCATGAGATGTACAAGGAAAATAAGTCACAAAGTCCATAGTGATCCGTTCCCATTTCCACTCAGGAATGGGTAACCTCTGAAGCAACTAACCTGGTCTCATATGCTAGACCGTCACTTGCTGACAACATAGGCAACGAGCCACAAAAATTACTCTATCTCGCCTATTACCACCCCATCAAAAATATTGCTTTAAATAACGATACATATTAGTCACACCTAGATGGATAGAATATCTGGAATAATGGACCTCCTCCAAGATCAACCTAATCCAATCATATACTCTTGGCACATAAACTTGGCCCCCAATCCTCCAAACTCCATCTGAATCAAGTGAGGCTTTCTTAGGCTCCCAACTCAATACCTTATAAGCTGATGAGCTCGAATTTGCTCCATCAAAGAAGATCTAGCCTCCACAAATGCCAAAACACGCCTAGGTGTTGAAATATCAAGCCTGATCATCTGGTTAGTAAAGACTGAAACTATAAGGCTAAAGTCCTCTCCTGGGTCAAAAAATGCGCCAAGCTACCCATGCTAGTCGATTTTCATCTCAAGGCATCCGCAACCACATTAGCCTTGCCCGGACGGTAGAGAATAGTCAAGTGACAATCCTTAAGCAATTCAAGCTAACAAAGATGCCTCATATTAAGATCTCACTGGGTAAAGAAGTACTGAAGGCTATGATGATCTGATAAGATCTGACAACGGACTTTATACAAGTAGTGCCTCCATAACTTCAAGGCAAACACAACTGCGCACAACTCTAAATCATGTGTAGGATAATTCCTCTCATGAGGCTTTAACTGACGAGATACATACGCAATCACCTTGCGCTACTGCATCAACACAACACCTAATATAATACCTAAAGCATCATAAACAACGGTAAAACCCACACGCTCCTTGGGAAAAGTCAAGGTAGGAGCTGAAGTCAATAAATTCTTAAGCTTTTGAAAGATCACCTCACAAGTATCGAACTACTGAAAAGAAATCTCCTTCTGGGTCAACTTGGTCAATAAAGCTGCAATGGATGAAAAACCCTCAACAAAACACCGATAATAAACTGCCAAGCCAACAAAACTCCAAATCTAGATGGTCAAAGTAGCTCAAGCCCAATCACAAACCACTGCAACCTTGGATGGATCAACTATAATACTTTTCTTAGTCACCACATGATCCAAGAAAGAAACATACTCCAACCAAAACTCGCACTTAGAGAAGTTAGCATACAACTTTTCATCCCTCAATCTCTAAAGCATAATCCGCAAATACTCCTCATGCTCAACCTTACTCTTAGAATAAACCAAGTTATTATCTTTAAACACAATAACAAAGGAGTCGAGATATGATCGAAACACCCGGTTCATCAACTCTATAAACGCAGTAGGGGCATCGGTCAACCCAAAAGACATGAACAAGAACTCATAATGACCATATCGAATCTGAAAAATTATCTTCAAAATATCAAAAGATCTAATCCTCAACTGGTGATAGCCGAACCTCAAATCAATCTTTGAAAATACCACAACACCCTAAATCTAATCAAACAAATCATTAATGCGAAGAAGAGGATACTTATTCTTAACCGTCACCTTATTCAACTGTTGATAATAAATACACATCTACATAGACCCATCCTTTTTCTTCACAAATAAGACAGGCACACCCCAAGGCAAAACACTAGGTCAAATAAATTCTTTATCCAACAACTCCTACAACTAATTTTTCAATTCCTTTAACTCTGCTGGGGCCATCCTATAAGGAAGAATAGAACTGGACTTGGTCCCCGGCTCAAACTCACGGACAAAATCCAAGAAAGGAGGTAAAACAACACTGGTGTCACAAATATAAGCCAAGTAAGATAAGCATCTCCTCTTAACCAATTTATAAGCCTAAACATAAGAAATAATCCTTTAGGACCCAAATGAAGTGCATTCGTTCAAGCAATCCTTGACATACTCGGCGAAGCTAAAGTCACAGTCTTAAGAAAATAATCTAAAACAACATGATAAGGATACAACTAATCCATACGCAAAATAATATCAAAATCGACCATATCTAATACAAGCAAGTCTACCAAACTCTTACACCGGCAAAAGTCACAACACAAGATAGGTGTACCCGATCCACCACTAAAAAATCACATACTAGGGTAGATACATAAATAGGCATGGAAAGAGTTTTACTAACAGAAATAAAATCTGAAGTAAAATACACAAACACATAGGATAAAGTCAATCCGAGATCAAATAATACAAATGTAGATCTGAAACAAATGGGGGCGATACTTATAATCACAACATCAGAAGCCTTTGCTTTGGGGCTAACTGGTATAGGATAACATTGACCATGACTACCAGCTACCTGGGTAGCCCCACAACCACCAACTGCCTAAGTGGACCTATGTCCACCCCCACGAGCTTCACTACCTCTGTCTCTCCCACCTCTAGTAGCTCCTCACCCCTTATAAATGAAATAGGAATAGACTGAATCACTCGGCGGGGACAGTCCTTGGCCACATGGCCAATCCATCACATACAAAGCAACTTCTACGACTAGTATCAATAGAAGTTCCAACTGGTCCAGAACGGCCACCCTGAACTGTTGTACTAGAAGATCCACCACCTCAACTTTGTAAAGTCGCCACTAGCCTACCATGGTATCCACGAGAACCTCTAAAATCTCTGCCTCGAGAGGTCTGACTCCTAAACTTACCAAAATGTCACGCCTTCTTAGCACCTCCCTAAGATGCACTAAGAACACCCTCTGTTATCTTAGCATGAGCCACAATACTCTGAAAAGAAGCCCCAAGCACAACCATCTGAGATGTAGCCAATTGAAAGGAGATATCCAAACCCTTCACAAACTTCTAAATTTTCCCATACTCGGTGGAAATGTTATCTTAGAAATATCTTAATAGGGTATGGAAACGTGCCTCATACTCAACAACTATCATGGATCCCCGCTCCAAATGATCAGACTCATCCTGTATCTGATCCCTCAAACTGTAAGGCACGAATCTCTCCAAAAAGGCATCAATAAACTGATTCCATAACAACTCAAGAGAATCAATAGGCCTACAACCAACAAAAAATCTCTACTAATCTCTCACAGTATCTCTCAACTGATAGTAGTATAAGCCACACCATCTACGCAAAAAGAGTGAAACACAACTAGACCACAAGGTATGAAATAACTTCATACGATAAAAAATAACATATGGAAAGTTTCCTAAAGATGTCCTATATCATCTCGAAGATAGATACGAATATCTACGTACAGATCCACGAGACTCTATTAGATATTCTATTCTTACACCATTGAGACTAATAAAACCTAGCTACTTTAATAGTAATTTGTCACGACCCAAAAATAAGGGTCATGGTGGCACTTGTCGGGGCATACCTTGACAAGTAAGCCTATCACCCAAACTAATACAAGAAGGAAAAAAGAAATGACAAAAATGCTCAAGGTAAGGCTTCTATAATGAAGCCAAACCATACCAGTAATCATAACAATGTGGAAAGAACTTATCCAAAATACCAATCATGCCCAAAACTAGGTGTCAATAGTTCAAGAACTACAAATACAATCTAGAAGTTAAATATATCAAAAAAATAACCACAAAGGAATAATATCTATCTCTGAATACTAATAAGAACATAACTATTATAGAAAGATAGAGGTGAACTCCAAACGCATGAATGTCCAACCACTACCTTAAAAGCTCCAACAATCGCCTGAGTCAAGCAAGTTGAGGCGCACTCGAGGCAAGACCTGCACTGAAAGTGCATAGTAGGCATGAGTACGGTCCACTTGTACTGAGTAGGTATCATAGGCCGACCAAGCAAAGTAGTAAATAAAGCATACAAAATATACATTAAGGGCACGTCACCTACAATTAGAAAAATATCCCACAATGGTAGCCCACACGGCTTGCACTAACAGTTCTAATATATCACATATATTGCAACATCACAATCAAATAAAATATAAGCATGCATTGTATCATATATAAGTAGAACAAGAGAGAACATGCATATATAAGATCATCAAATACAAGTAAAAGATGATAAGACAATTATATAAATGACAAGTAAATATGGAAATACAACACAATATAAACATAATAAAGTAAGTTTAATGTACATGATGATGGTGATGATAGTGATGATGATACACAAGGTCATCGCATAACCTTCGAAATCATCGCACAATCCCTGTATACACCTACGGAGGCAAGCCTCATAACGCAAGACCCATGGGGGGTTCGTCAACCTGTATACAATCCATATCTCTCTAAAAAGTGTTATCAGGTGTTGCCAGTGTTTCTCAGATGTTGCCACAATGATACTAATGTTTCATAAATGAGTATGATATGAAGATTAATACTCAAAACTAATCGCAATGAGTATTTCCACAACCAACCACATGATATATTTCCATAACCAACCACTTGATATATTTTACAACCAACCACAATGATACATTTCCACAACTACATGAGCCAATATCTACTCATTATCTCTGTTTCATTCACGAATTTTCATAAGTCTCATATGCTAATAAAGTATGAATATAATCATAATACGCCAAAGGTACCGCATTAAGCATCTTAACCAATACAATTATTCACATGTATTCAAGGCTATCAACATCACATAGGACCCCACACTATCACACATATTATATAATATCTCAATTTTGACAATTACATCACATATAGGACCCACGAGGGCACAACACATATATAGTCATTTTCATGATTATTTTCTACACTCAACATGCATTTTGTATCATCATTTACTATGCAATCCAGTCTAAAAGACTTAAGTCATAATCTACCTCAAAAGCCAAAACTGATTTGCTACACTTCAAATCCACGATCTTACTTTTCAAAAATAATACTAAACTCCACTAAGAACAAAAAAAATATAAATCTACGCATCAAAATAAAACCAATGACACCCATATTAACTATTTTTTATTTAGGGTCAAAATGAACCCCCGGAATGGGTTTCCAAAAAAGAAGGGTAAAATTGAAACTTTACTTAAAAAAATATTCCTCATATTTTTAAAAATATATAGCTGAAAATTCAAGTCAAATCGAGTCAAAAATAAGGTTCAATTTGAAGAAAAACCATTTTTAAGCTTTACCGGGTAAAATCTTTGAAATTTGGGTTAAAAACAAGAATCGGAGTTGTTTTAAAGTTTAAATTGATGAAAAAAGTAGTAATTATAAGATAAAAATACTATTAAAGTAAAAAACAGTGAAATTGGGGTTTAAAATCAAGTCTAAAGATTTTTGGGGTTTTAAGAAATTAATTAACAAATTACTAAGAAAAGGATGAATTCTTACCTTAAATTCGTAATAAAACCAATAAATAGATATTAATCTAGCTTCCCAATCTCCCAAAAATTTTACTTTTAAGCTCTCACACTATTTTAGGATTTAAGTCCCAAGAGCCAAGGTGAAAGAATGGACAAAAATGAGGGAAAAAGTTGTTTTTATAACAAAAAAACTGAACTGCAGTATATTTTTCTTTCTTTAAGTCCAACTCGAATTTTGACGGGGTGTCCGAGATTCTTTCAGAGTAAAATATATGCAAAATGAGCAAAAATGGGCCCAAAATGCTATATATATTGCAGAAAAATCTACACAAAAAGCTTTTTTTTTAAAGTCCAATTCGGACTTCGACGGGTGCCCGAGATTCGTTTGGACTCTGATATATGCAAACGAACTATGCAATCATACTAAATTTGACATTTTAGATGTGTTGGTGAAGTCGTATTTTCAAAAAAATATCATTTTCAAAAAGTTGACCCCCGAAATTCGAAATCACAATTTTCCAAACCAAGGGTCGAAATGAGATTTGAAAATCATAAAATCACACCAAACATCTTACCACCCCAAAATTGACATTTTGAATCTACTGGCGAAGTCGAATTTTCCATTCAAGGTCGTTTAGACCAAATGTGGGTCCCATACCCATATTTTTAATTTTCAACTTCTTGATCAATTGGTTGAAATAAGCTCGGGTGTCGGCACCCGAAACAAAGGCCTACCTAGCTTAAAATTGATTTTTCGGATTCGCTGGCATATTCCGTTCAATCATCCATCATACAAATCAAAATATATCCTCATAAATCTAAAATAAGGCTCTCGGAGCCATCAAAAATCACAATATCGCTTAAATGGTACCAAATGCATCGAAAATCATGTCAATCACTTCCAAACCTCAAAAATACCATAAAGTAACCACAGAGAAGGTTAAAATAATAAAATCACACAAAATTATAAGTTTCACATATTTCATCAAATTTTTAAATCGTTACACAGAAAAACTGTTTCTGCTTATTTTTAAAAGCACTTTTGCAAGTTTACTAAACACACTTCTTTTTTAAAAAAATACTTTTTTTCTCAAAATAAATATTTTTTTTTGGAAAAATAAATAATCCCAAACAGGCACTAAATACTAATTATACAATATTTTTTAACAAATAGTAAATAATATATAAACAATGGAACAGGAACTCACCACTCACCACACATTAACCAACTTATTACTCCTTCCATTTTCTTTTAATTGCTCCCCTCATTTTTTGTAAGTCAATTTGACTAAATTTTAAATCCAAATTAGATTAGATTAATTTAATTTTTTAAAATTAAGATTTAGATATTCAAAAAACTACGTGAAAAACACTATAAATTATAAAAAAAAAAAATTGAATTTGACTCCAAAAATAAAAAGGAAGCAATTAAAAGAAGGAATGATTTAATGAGTTCCAATTAATCTTATAGAAAGCTTCAAGAAAGTGAGTTAGAAAAGTGAATTGAACTTTTTACCCTTCAGTAAAAATTTTCACAATAGACAAAACTGTTATTTACTAATTTTTATATTTAGTAATTTAAAATCACTTAAAAATTAAATGTAATAAATTAGTAGTTCTTTATTTAAACTAGGTAAGAAAACCTAATACTTGATATCTTTTTAATTTTGGTCATAATCAAAAACATAAATGGATTAAACAAATAAATATGTACGAAGTGGACAAACCTAATTAAAGACAAAATAAATTAGAAGTCCTATTTAAGGTAAAATTTGATTATTCAAACAATTATTTGAATAAATCATAGAAATCTCCATCAAAGGGAAAATAAATTTAAAGCCTTACTGCGGGTCTCATATATTTATTGTACCAAAGCAGTTTTAAACCTAACCATTCTCTTTACTTTTTAGAAAAAAAAAAATCTTGTAAATTTTTATAACTAAAAATAGATTGACTTTAGTTATTTCTTTAATTTTTAATGAAATAATTTATAATATCATAAATATTAAGTTTTATACAAATTACAAATATATTATTTAAATTTTTAGGTCAATTTAAACAATATATTTATACCTACAATCTATAATAATAATAATAATAATAATAATAATAATAATAATAATAATAATAATAGTATACTAAAGTGGGAACCCCTTATAAAAGTGATTTGAACTTTTTGTCCTCCAATAAAAATCATCACAATAGACAAAACTATCATTTACTAATTTTATATTTAATAATTTAAAATCCTTAAAATTAAATGTAATAAACTAGTAGTTCTTTATTTAAACTAGATAAGAAAACCTAATATTTTGGTATCCTTTTAATTTTGGTTATAATAAAAAAAATATAAATGGACTAAACAAATAAATTAAATATGTACGAACTGGACAAAGAAAATTAAAGACAAAATAAATTAGAATTCCTATTTAAGGTGAAAAATGATTATTCAAACTTATTTGAATAATTGTAGAAATCTTCATCCTAAAGACAAAATAAATTAAAAGTCTTATTTAAGGTGATTTAATTATTCAAACAAGTATCAAGATAGTTGAAGAAATCTTCATTATTTTTTTCTATATAATTTAACAGTTACGTTCTTGATACTTTGAAGTTGTTTTGATTTTCTTTTTTAATCTAATTGTGTGATTTTTATATGTGTTTTATGGTATTTTGAGATTTTATCCTTCGCTTTTGTTTAAATTGGTTCATATATTATTATTGTCATAATTTATGTTTGCTAGGTTGTGACCTGATTCAAAATAATGCTACGAGACTAAAATTTTTCAAGTAAGTTTCGAAGCTTTATAATATTTAGAAAATAAAATAAAATATTTTAATATTTTGATTCATAAGATGCACACGTTTACCTTCAGTTTAAATTCATTGTTTTTAAGTGTTGCTTTGATTTTTTTTTAAACCTAATTGTGTGACTTTTTGTGCATATTTTGTGGTATTTTGAGATTTTATACTTAATATTTTTAAAATTAATCTACCTTGTTTAATTGTCATAATTTGTGTTCATTAGATGGTGACCTGATCTAGAAGAATGCAGTGAGACCGAAATTTTCAAGTAAGATTCGAAGCTTTGTTGTGTTCAGAAAATATAATAAAATTTAAATTTTTAATTTTTGTTATTATAATTGGTTAGGAGTCGTGATAAAAGTGTTTTACTTTTTGGCATTATATTGATAAATTAGTAATATTAAACATAAATAAATAAAGTGTGAAGGTCTTTAGAAAGAACTTTTTGTGAATCATTAAAAGACTCTACAATAAATAAAATTGGTATTAATTATTTTATTTTAATTTTTTGTTTAATTTTTTAATTTCAATTTATGTTATTATAATTAGTTACGAGTCATAATAAAGTGTTCTCTTTTTTTCTTTTGAATTATATTAATAGATTATTAATCTTAATTATAAATTAATAAAGTTTGAAGGTCCTTAAAACAATAGATAAAATTGTTATTTATTATGTTTATTCAATTTTTTATTTAATTATTTTATAATATTACTCCTAAAATATGTAGAAAGAATTGTGATAAAATAAAGACTCTTAAACCATGAAAGATTAAGAATTTGTAAAATATATTATATTAAAGGGTAATTAATGTCAATATGAAGTAATTGATGCGAAAGATTTTTTGGAGACACGTTAGACATAAAATAATTAAACTCATAAATAGAAATATAGAATGACAAAATTAGAAGGTAGTTTCTAATGGCAGACGATTTCTTTTTCACTTTTAAAGTTGAAACATTGTTGTCTAAGGAATCACTTTGTGGTACAATCAAACTTATGTACATTTTACAACATAACTATGATTATCTAGAATTATTTGGTTAATTAGATCGTAGTATTTTGTCATTTTGTTATTTTTTTTTTTTGTAATTATGTGTCTCACACTTCTTTTCTTTTTGAGTCAAGGGTCTATGGAAAACAATATCTCTACCTCACAATATATAAGGTAAAATCTGTGTACATTCTATATTTTTCAAACTTTATTTTAAAATTAAATTGGATGTGGTGTTCTTCTTTATTATGTTCAAATTAAATTCTATACTTTTCAAATTCCATTTTAAAATTAAGTTGGATGTGTTGTTCTTCTTTATTATGTTTAAAGTAACGATATTAAATATAATATTTATTTTTATTTTATAAAATATATTTTTTTTGCATATTTTATTGATTAACGTTACACATATATTCAACACATGTACAATTTTATATGTAACTTTTTTGTGTCGGGGTGATACATTTGTTGGTTACTTGGAGAATTATTGTACTTTTTGTTATTAAGGATAATCTTAGATCAAATAATAAATTAGTTATTTTCAAAAACTGAAATTTGCATTTGCTGCAAGCTTCATTTTTAATGCACATAAGTTAGATAAATTTTCTTTAAGTCACGTATTAGATTAAAATCTTATTATTTTAAATTTGTAACTTACGAAATGAACATTGGCAGTTAATTTAGTTACTCATGTCAACAAATTAGGTAATAAGCTTGCATATGATAGTGATCGAAAAACTTAAAGGAATTTAAAGAGTACGTCAATCACCTCTCAATCTTACATTAAATAAATTTTATTTTTTATTAAAAAATATTTGGATTCTTTATTATAGTTAAATCTCTCATTAAAATGTTGATTGGCATTTTTTCTAAAAAAAAAAAAATACTTACTCGACATAAGTACACGCGCAAAACGCGTACACTAAACTAGTATATATTAAAAGTGTGAAGGGCCTTAGAAATATTGTTTGAACTTTTTTTCCTTCATTAAAAGTCCTTTCTTTAGATAAAATCATCTTTTCACTATTTTTTCTTAATATTTAGGAGTTAAATATTAATTAAATATATTTATGATAAAATATTTCCTTATTAGAAGTCATCAAAATTTCAATATTTTTTTTCTAATTTAAGAGTTAAAAATTAATTAAATATATTTATGGTAAAACTTTTCTTATTAGACGTTTTCAAAATTAATAACAACTGATACTTTTTCCATTAGTTTAAGAATTCTAAACCAACTTAATGTGATTTTAAAAAGATTTGAAAATTTTAGAAATAAAATAAAACTATTAGAATAAGAAAAATTTAAGAAGTACCAGATTTTAAAAAGTTTTAAGTACGTAATAAAAATGTAATCAATGATTTTATAAAGATTTGACTTTAAAAATAAGAAAAGATTTTAAATATATAAAAAAATGATCGTAACACAAATATGATTTAAATTGATGCATCTCTTTTGATCTGTGGCAACGAGGGAAAGAGGCACTATATGACAAACACAAAAGTAATTATTCATCAACTACTTGAAACTTCTGGTGGTAAAACATATGTGTGTATATTTATGTTTATATTATTATATTAAAGTGTGAAAGTTTTTGAAAAGTGATTTGAACTTTTACACTTTATTAAAAATTTGCGCAATAGGAATAATTATTTAATTTTAAATATCAAATATTACATATGCGAGGCACGTACGGTTAAAATAGAATATATATATATATATATATATATATATATATATATATATATTAAAAGTGTGAAGATGTAACGCCCTGATTTGCTGAACCAGAATGCTACATGGTGCTTATGACCTTGAAGGACCACAAGCTAATCCATGACTGATATCTGTACCTGTGAACTGCATAATATATGCGTAAAATGCGGAAAACATAAATAATAGGCCATAAGGTTCAACTGAATAGAATATCAGGTAAACAATAAAATCCATATGGGGTAACAAATACCCAAAACAACTGAAAGCTGAATCTAAAATCTGAAAGCCTCTAAGTACTGCCTGAGTAGGGAGTTGAAGGAATATATCTCCAACTAACTCTGTAAACTGAAAGCTAACTAAAATAATAAATAAAATCAAATCATATCATCCTCGGATGAATAGGAATCACTGCAACTCTATATACTGAAATGTGACTGCTACTGTTGATCCGAAACTCGTGTCTCTGAACCTATGATGTAACATATAAGAAAGAACCATAGCGCAAATGCATCAGTACAACTGAAAGTACTGAGTATATGAGTGAGGTAGGATAAATGCAAAAAGGGCTTACATGCATGAGCAATGCTAACTAACTGATAAATATGAACGTGGGAGTGCAAACATGTATACATAGTAACTGAGATCATGAATGAGTGATATCTAGATTTGTACACTAATACATGGTTTACTGTTATCTAACATGACTAATATTGAAATTCTGATAACATGGATGACTGTGTCTGATAGTCCTGAATCTGATGGAACCGTCTAAGTTTCGTACTGTAGCTGAATTGACTTTATCTGACAGTCCTGGTACTGAAATCTGAAGGACTATCTAAGTTCTTTCACTAAGACCGAGACTAAAACTATGGGAGGTAGCTTTTAACCGAAATGCCCCAAATGCGCTATAATAGCTAAGCTGGGGCCCAATCTGTGCCCCGATTGGAAGGGTGTCAATACTGCGCCACCAGTAAGGATAGCTATGAGTGACCCTTAGCTGGCAGGTACTCAAATGAGAACGGTGGGAACCCTAAACTAACAGGTTAAGCCACCTCATCAACCCTAATCTGACAGGTTAAGATGTCTCAGCCTACACTGGCTACGTAGTTCTGGAACACAAGGATGAGTGCTAAGAATCACACCCTAAATTGACAGGTGGGTTCCCATCATTGGGTTCACTCGGTGCTAACTTCTACTCCCATTTAACGAGACTGAACATGATTTAAATAACGGTACATGGACTAAGTAACTGACTTTTGTTGACAGACGGAATAGTACTACTATCTGAAAATTTACTGAGATCATGAGATTTTTGAGATTTCCTGAGTAACATGACTAACTGAGTTCTATGGATCATGGCTTGACTGAGAGTATCGTGATAACATGACATGGCTCTAGGCACAAAGCTATGTTTTTCGGGTACAAGTACCCCCAGGACTCGATGGAAGGAAACTAACACATATGACTAACTTGATCATAATAGTAGAGTCCACGATTTACAATATCATAAGTAGGGGATTTCACACTGAGCATAGTTCTCAACATCTTATACGCGGAAAGGAAATGCATACAACATGTATATACTTGCATAGCTTCAATACCGTGCTCAATCCATGTCACAACAACAACACATATCAATAACGTGGAATTCATGTGGAATTATAAAGCATAGAGTATGGACTTGTCATTTAACCACTATTAGATCATGGGACATAAATTCTATCATCCTAGGTATTTTATCAAACACTTTGCATGCAGTCCTTTGGCCTAGGTCTGTTCATGAATCTCACTATATTAAACTACCCAAAATTCATGGGTTTCAACTAACAAACGCATATACTTCATGAAAACACCTTTAGATATCATCTTGAAATTTAAACAACAAATCATCAACATGTACATATTCATATCACAACAAGACAATCAAAAAATAATATTTAAAACATGGTTCTTGAGCTCTATGAACGAAATGGATCCATAGATGAACACTACGCATACCTTAGATGAAAGATCCGTGAAAATTAACGGTGAAATCCTTTGAATCTTGAAGCTCCTATGAAAACCCTATGGAGTTCTTGAGAGAATTTTGAGAAAAGAGAGTATAAATTCTTTGTTTATGGAATATATAGGGGTGGAAAGATGAACCAAATACCCCTCTAGATGCATCATTTAATTTCTGTGAAAATTTCCTGATTTGGGCCCCTGGCGCGATGCGGAGATATCTCATTGCCATTCGTTTGCGACCTGGAAACTCACCGCAATGCAGTGGAATCATGGAGAGATACTAAAAATTGACAAACGTCATTTTGGTTTATGGCGCGACACATCACTGATTGAAATGACGTTGTTGAAACTTTAAATCACCATACATTATTCACGGGGTGTTTGTTTTAGGCGAATTTGGTATCAACGAAAAGCTTATTCAATTCTCTATAATTTGGAGGGTATAAATCTTCCAAAATACCACTTATAAACCAAGTTATGCTCATTCAAAGATGACCTATGTGAAATCACACACGAAAACTTGGAGGATTTAAAAGTTCTTAGCTTGGCTTACTTTAAGTGACTCTTATGAACATGCTTAACACATCATAAGCTATATTACCACTAGGATACTCATCCTAATTCATGTACTCAAATATTAATCACAGGATAGGAGGTTTCATACGTAGGAACAATGGTTTATTTTCTAACTTAGAAATTTACAGGGTATTACAATATCTCCTCCTTAGGAACATTCGTCCTTAAATGAGACTGACTGAAATGGGGAGAGATGATAAACTGGAGTACGTACAAGACATACACTACTGGAACATGATCTCATGACTGACAAGACTGATAAGTTAAACATATCATACTAGACATGCATATCTGATGCATGAGTAACTGATTCATGAATGCATAACTGAGGTTTCTGCTAACTGAGTTCTCCCAATAAGAATGCATATTTGATGTATAATTATACACTGGACTGATACATGAATGAATGATTGAATATTCAATGGTACTTGATACCAGATTTCTGATAAAACATGAGCATGAACTGAATACTAAGTTGTATAGAATACTGAATGGGAAACTGAACAAGCTTAAGGAGGACTGTTACCTTAATCTTGATCTGGATTGGCATAGAAGAGGTGAGGATACTTGGTACGCATGTCTTCTTCTGCTTCCCAAGTAGATCCCTCAACGGACTGATTTCTCTAAAGAACTTTGACTAGAGGGACTTCTTTGTTCCTCAGTCTATGAGTTTGATAGTCTAGAATTTTGATCGGAATTTCCTCATAAGAGAGACTGTTCTGAATGTTAATGCTCTGAATAGGTACTACGACTGATGGATCATCTATACACTTCTTGAGCAAAGAGACATGAAAGGATGGATAAACTAAAGCTAGATCTGAAGGCAATTCGAGCTCATAAGCTACCTTGCCTAAACGACTGAGAATCTTAAAGGGATCGACATATCGGGGACTGAGCTTTCCCTTCTTGCCGAACCACTTCAATCCCTTCATTGGAGAGATATTTAGATAGACATAGTCACCAATCTCGAACTTGAGATCCTTTTTGCGCACATCTACATAGGTTTTCTATAGACTCTGAGTAGCCCGAAGTCTTTCTCTGATCAATTGGACTTTCTCTACGGCATCGAATACAAAGTCAGGCCCTATGATTGAGGCCTCACTAAATTCGAACCACCCGATTGGAGATCTGCACCTCCTACCATAGAGACCTTTGAACAAAGCCATTTTAATACTGTAATGATAGCTATTGTTGTATGCAAAGTCAATCAAAGGCAAGTAGTCATCCCAACCTCCCTTGAAATCAATTGCATATGCCCTTAGCATATCTTCAAGAGTCTGAATGGTCCTTTCTGCTTGACCATCTATCTGAGGATGAAAAGTTGTACTGAGATGAACTTGGGTACCAAGACACTTTTGGAATGCTTTCCAAAAGTAAGAGGTGAACTAGGTACCTCTGTCTGAGTGACAGATAATGGAACACCGTGTAATCTGACCAACTCCCTGATGTAGAGTTTGGCCTAATCCTCGGTTGAATAAGAGGTATGGACTAGAAGAAAATGAGCTGAATTGGTCATTCTGTCTACAATGACCCAAACCGAATCATGTTGATGATGAGTTCAAGGTAAACCCATCATGAAATTCATGTTCACTTCTTCCCACTTCTAAGTAGGAATGGTAAACTCCTGCATGGAACTATTAGGTTTTTGATGCTCTATCTTAACCTGTTGACATGTAGGGCACTTAGCCACAAATTTTACAATATCTCTCTTTATCCCACTCCACCAATAGATCTCCCGCAGGTCGCAGTACATCTTAGTGCCCCCTGGATGAATAAAGTATCGCGCACCATGTGCTTCTGCAAGAATTTGCTGCTTTAAATCATCTATACCTGGAACACAGAGATGACCCTGACAACGAATGACACCATCTCCCCCTTGGGAGAAAACCTCTACTTTCTGATTATGAACTGAATCTTTTAGCTTGACAAGGCTAGAATCCCTGTCTTGCTTTTATTTTACCTCAAAAACTAGAGATGACTTTGAACTACTCTGAACATATACACCACCCTCTGAAGAATCGACTAAGCGAACACCTAGTCTGGAAAGCTAATGGATTTTTTGAGCTATCTTCTTTTTGCTATCCTCAATGTGAAAAACAGTACCCATGGAGAGTCTACTGAGAGCATTGGCCACAATGTTGGCCTTGCCCAGATGATAAAGGACACTCATGTCATAATCTTTCAAGAGCTCTAACCACCTTCTCTGACAAAGATTGAGATCTTTCTGAGAAAAGACATATTGAAGACTCTTATGATCTGTGAAGACATCTACATAAACTCCGTATAGATAATGCCTCCAAATATTCAAGGAAAATACTACGACTGCCAACTCAAGATCATGAGTAGGACAATTCTTCTCATGAGGCTTTAACTGCTAGGAGGAATAGGCTATGACCTTACCATACTACATGAGGAAACAACCTAGGCCTACTCTAGATGCATCACAATATATTATAAAACCGTCTGAACCATCTAGAAGAGCTAGAATTAGAGCTGAGGTGAGTCGATTCTTCAACTCCTGAAAACTCTTCTTGCAAAAATCTTACCACTGAAACTTGACCTTCTTCTGAGTTAATCTGGACATGGGGGAAATAATAGAATAAAATACCTCAACAAACTGTCTGTAATAGCCAACCAATCCCAAAAAACTCCTGATATCTAATGGAAAGATAGGGCGAGGCTAGTTTTTTACCGTTTCAATCTTTTGAGGATCGACTCTAATGCCATCACCAAAAATAATATGGCCAAGGAATGCTAATGGTCTTAGCCAAAATTCACACTTAATGAATTTAGCGAACAACTGCTAATCTCTGAAGGTCTAAAGTACAATTTTGAGATGGTCTGAATGATCATGCTCAGTGCGGGAATAGACCAGGATATCATCTATGAAGACTATGACAAACATGTCCAAGTAATTCTTAAACATACGGTTCATTAAGTCCATGAAAGCTGTTGGGGCATTAGTAAGACCAAATAACATGACTAGAAATTTGAAGTGACCATACCGAGTACAGAAGTTGTCTTTGGGATGTCACATTCTCTAACTATAAGCTGATGATAGCCGGATCTGAGGTCTATCTTTGAGAAATAATTAGCATCCTGAAGTTGGTCAAACAAGTCATCGATCCTGGGAAGAGGATACCTATTCTTGATCATGACTTTATTGAGTTGACGGTAATCTATGCACATCCTGAGAGAATCGTCTTTCTTGCGCACGAATAAGATTGGTGCACCCCACGGGGAAATACTAGGTCTAATGAATCTTTTATCTAAGAGATCCTTCAACTTTTGTTTCAGATCTTTGAGTTCTGCTGTTGTTATTCTGTATGACGGAATAGAAATAGGCTGAGTATCTGGATTAAGATCAATTCTAAAGTCTATTTCCCTTTCAGGAGGAATGCCTGAAAGATCTTTGGGAAAGATATCTAAATATTCGTTAACCACTGGGACTGATTCAAATCTAGGAGATTCGAAACCAGAGTCTTTAACATAAACGAGATGATAAACACATTCCTTAGATATCATTTTTCTTGCTCAAAGGTAGGAAATAAGCTGATCCCTAAAAGATGAAGTACTACCCTTCCACTTTAGGATGGGATCATTTGGAAAGTGAAACTGAACTATCATATTTCTGCAGTCGACTGTGGCATAGTAGGAATGAAGCCAATCCATGCCAAGAATGACATCAAAATCAGTCATCTCTAATTTGACTAAATCTGTTGATATGGCTTTTTGAAATATCATAATCGAACAGTTCCTGTGTACCCGCTGATCTATGATGGTTTTACCCACTGGGGTAGAGACAAAAAAGGGCTCTGCTAAAATTTTAGGACTGACTCCGAAATCGCCTGCTATATAAGGAGTAACGAAAGACAAGGATGCACCTGGATCTAGTAAAGTATAAACATGAACATAAAAATTTGCAACATACCAGTAACGACATCAGGAGAATTTTCCTGATACTGTCAGGTTTGAAGAGCATAGAGTCTGTTTGGGCGTTGCCCACTAGTAGCACTGGAAGCAGCACCCTGTTGATTTGGGCGACCGGACTGGGCTGTGGAATAATTTTGCTGACCCTATAGACCTGACTATGAATACTCTCTAATCCCGTGGCCTGGCTTGGCACAACTAAATAGACATCGCTACCATCTCTATAGGTACCCTTGTGGTTTTTACCACAAGTCTGACACAGGGGATTAGTTCGAGCACTTCTGGCACTGCCCTGAGACTTAGAGCCTGGTGCTCGATCTCTGTTGCCGTCTCTGAATTTTGGTACTGGGGAACTGGCGGAGGAAGGAGCTGGAACTACTATCTTAGGATAAAATTGTGAACGGTTTTCTCCTTCCAATTTGGGTTAAGCAAAACTGAAACTGCCTAACCTTGCTCTCTTGTTCTGTCTCTCCCTAGTCCTAATTTTCTGCTCCTCTATTTGCTGAGCATGGGTCAAAAGCCTGGCTAAAGTCATATCACTGTTTAGCATCACAAACCTACACTCATTTACCACGCTATCATTCACTCCAGACACGAACTTGCTCATCTTAACCCTATTGTCTGTAACTACATGAGGGGCATATCTGGCTAGCTGAGTAAAACTGAGAGAATACTCTTTAACCGTCATATTTCCCTACCTGAGGTTGATGAACTCTAGAACTTTTTCCTCCCTCTGCTCTTAGGGAAAGAATCTGTCTAAGAAAGCCGTGACAAATCTCTCCCACTCTATAGGACCTTCATCCTCTAACCTTTCAGACTTTCACTGTTTTTACCAAATATGAGCAACATCCTGTAATTGGTATGCGGCTAACTCGGTACTCTGACGAGAATTAACTCCCATGATGTCTATGACCTTCTGGACTTGGTCAATAAATTCCCGAGGGTCTTCATCAGACTTAGATCCAAAGAAAGATGGAGGGTTCATTTGGGTGAAGTCCCGAATCCTAGCTGCAGCTGAGTTGGACACTGGATTGGACAAAATAACTGGTGACCGTTCATTTTGGGCAGCCACAAATTGAGCAAGTGTGGTAAATACGGCCCTAAACTCCGCATGAGAAACATGTTTTCCCAAAGGATCTTTAGGCTGAGGAGCTGGCTAGTTCCTTCTCTTTGGAGGCATGTTCTGAAATAAGAAAAGAACGGATTAGACCGAGAGTTTAACTTGAGATTATGCTCACTAGCACGACATGAATACTAAAAGAAGGGAAACTATTCCTAAAACATCTCATAGCCTCCTGCAGATAAATGTGTCGCGCAATATACCTCTGTACAAGATTCTACTAGATGCAGCTTTCAGACTTCCTAGGACTCTATTGGACCTTAGGCTCTGATACCAAGTTTGTAACGCCCCGATTGGCTGAACCGAAATGCTACACAATGCTTATGACGCAGAAGAACCACAAGCTAACCCATGACTGATATCTGTACCTGTGAACTGCATAATATACACATTAAATATAGAAAACATAAACAATAGGCCATAAGGTTCAACTGAATAGAATATCTGGTAAACAATAACATCCATATGGGGTAACAAATATCCAAAACAACTGAAAGTTAAATCTAAAATCTAAAAGCCTCTAAGTACTGCCTGAGTAGGGAGTTGAAGGAACATGTCTCCAACTAACTTCATAAACTGAAAGCTAACTGAAATAATAAATAAAATCAAATCATGTCGTCCTCAAATGAAGAGGACTTACTGCAACTCTGTATACTGAAATGCAACTGCTACTGTTGATCTGAAAATCATATCTCTGAACCTATGGTGTAACATAAAAAAAATCCCATATCTCTGAACCTATGGTGTAACATAAAAAAAATCCCCATAGCGCAAATGCATTAGTACAACTAAAAGTACTGAGTATACGAGTGAGGTAGGCTAAATGCAAAAAGGACTTACATGCATGAGCAATGCTAACTGACTGATAAATATGAACGTGAGAGTTAAAACATGTATTCATAGTAACTGAGATCATGAATGAGTGATATCTAGATCTGTAGCTAATACATGGTTTACTGATATCTAACATGACTGATACTGAAATTCTGATAACATGGATGACTGTGTCTGACAGTCTTGAATCTGATGGAACCATCTGAGTTCCGTACTGTAACTGAATTAACTGTATCTGATAGTCCTGGTACTGAAATCTAAAGGACTATTTGAGTTCTTTCACTGAGATCAAGACTAAAACTGTGAAAGGTAGTTGTTTACCCGACATGCCCTAATACGCTATAATAGCTGAGCTGGGGTCCAATATGTGCCCTGATTGGAAGGGTGTCAATACCGTGCCACCAGTAAAGACAGCTGTGAGTGACCCTTAGCTGGCAGGTACTCAAATAAGAATGGTAGGAACCCTAAACTGACAGGTTAAGCCACCTTATCAACCCTAATCTGACAGGTTAAGATGTCTCAACCTATGCTGGCTACGTAGTTCTGGAACATAAGGATGATTACTAAGAATCACACCCTAAACTGGTAGGTGAGTTCCCATCCTTGGGTTCACTCGGTGCTGACTTCTAATCCCACCTGATGAGACTGAACATGATTTAACTAACGGTACATGGACTAAGTAACTGACTTTTGTTGACAGACGGAATAGTACTACTATCTGAAAATTTACTGAGATCATGAGATTTTTGAGATTTCCTGAGTAACATGATTAACTGAGTTCTATGGATCATGGCTTGACTGAGAGTATCGTGATAACATGACATGGCTCTAGGCACAAAGCTATATTTTTTGGGTACAAGTACCCCCAGGACTCGATGGAAGGAAACTGACACACATGACTGACTTGGTCATAAGAGTAAAGTCCACGATTTACAATATCATAAGTAGGGGATTTCACACTGAGCATAGTTCTCAATATTTAATACGCTGAAAGGAAATGCATACAACATGTATATACTTGCATAGCTTCAATATCGTGCTCAATCCATGTCACAACAACAACACATATCAATAAAGTGGAATTCATGTGGAATCATAAAGCATAGAGCATGGACTTATCATTTAAGCACTATTAGATCATGGGACATAAATCCTATCATCCTAGGCATTTTATCAAACACTTTGCACGCAGTCCTTTGGCCTAGGTCTGTTCATGAATCTCACTATATTAAACTACCCAAAATTCATGGGTTTTAACTAACAAACACATATACTTCATTAAAACACCTTTAGATATCATCTTGAAATTTAAACAACAAATCATCAACATGTACATATTCATATCACAACAAGACAATCACAAAATAATATTTAAAACATGGTTCTTGAGCTCTATGAACAAAATGGATCCATAGATGAACATTACGTATACCTTATATGGAAGATCCGTGAAAATTAACGGTGAAATCCTTTGAATCTTGAAGCTCCTATGAAACCCCTATGAAGTTCTTGAGAGAATTTTGAGAAAACAGAGTATAATGTGTTTGGATTAGGGCTAAATACCTTATTTATGGAATATATAGGGGTGGAAAGATGACCTAAATACCCCTCTAGATGCGTCATTTAATTTTTGTGAAAATTTCCTGATTTGCGCCCCTGGTGCAACTCGGAGATATCGCGTTGCCACTCGTTTGCGACCTGGAAACTCACCGCGACACGGCGGAATTGTGGAGAGACACTAAAAATTGACAAACATCATTTTGGCTTATGGCGCGATGCGCCACTGACTGAAATGACGCTGCTGAAACTTTAAATCGCAATAACTTATTCACCGGATATCCGTTTAAGGCGAATTTGGTATTGATGAAAAGCTTATTCAATTCTCTACAATTTGAAGGGTATAAATCTGCCAAAATACCACCTATAAACCAAGTTATGCTCATTCAAAGATGACCTATATGAAATCACACACGAAAACTTGGTGGATTCAAAAGTTCTTAGCTTGGCTTACTCTAACTGACTCTTATGAACATGCTTAACACATCATAAGCTCTATTATCACTAGGATACTCATCCTAATTCATGTACTCAAATATGAATCATAGGATAGGAGGTTTCATGCGTAGGAACAATGGTTCATTTTCTAGCTTAAAAATATACGGGGTATTACAGAAGACCTTTAGAAAAGTAATTTGAACTTTTTACCCTTCACTAAAATACTCCATAATAGACAAAATCTTTATTTACTATTTTTAAAAAAATAATTATTAATTAATTATTTTTTAAATAATTAGGATACAGAAAAAAAAAGAATTTCACACCTAAAAGAAATTAAATGTAAGTATAGAGAGAGAGAAAAAAAAGTAATTTGAACTTTTTGCCCTTCACTAAAATACTCCATAATAGACAAAATCATCATTTAATAATTTTTTAAATAATTATTAATTAATTATTATTTAAATAATTAGGATGCATAAAAAAAAAGAATGAATTTCACACCTAAAAGACATTAAATGAAAGGGGTGAAATGTTTTAGTGGGAGTCCTATGCAAATTTTTAGGAGAAAAACGTAAAGGGGTGGGGGGTCGAGGGGGGCGGGATTAAGAGCCAAATTTATACTTATTAAAAAAAAAAGAAATGGGTCAAAATCATTTTTCCTTCCCAACTTTGTCTTAAAAATCAAACTTCCCCCTCAATTTTGAATAATAATCATACTCCCCCTTTATCCTAATTGACTTTTTAAAATTCCTATTTACCCTTTATCATCAATTATTTTATTCTTTTTTTACCTTCTTTAAAATAATCATATTTTCATTAAAAAAAATTCATATAACAAATTTTTCATAAAAACATACACATTATTCATATAACAAAATTTTCATAAAAACATAAACACTATCTTCTAGAAAAAAAAAGTAAGAAATATATAAGCTAATGATGATCTTTATGAAGTAAATTAGCATAATAAGAAAATTAGTTTTATTAATAATAATCAAAACTATAATATTTATTTTAACAAGTGAAAAGAATAAGTAATACTAATTTTATGAACATACTTTAATGCAGAAAATACAAATAATAAATGAAAGAGATAAGCCTCTAGTACCACCCCGAACTATGGTCAAACTTGTTACAACACACTCCAACTTCACACGGGTCCTATTATCCCCCGAACTCAAATTTAACATATTTTAATTATTTTTTGTGCTAATATGACACCTTTATTACATAAAATGGAGCCCATATCAAAGGTGTCGCACCATCTAAAACGATTGACAAAAGATATCATGTTAGCTAAAAAGATTTACAAAAATACGCTAAAATTTAGTTCAAGGGGTAGTAGGATCCCCGTGAAGTTGACGTGTGTCGTAGCAAATTTGGTCATAGTTCGGGGATACTAGATGTTTTTCTCGAATAAAAATAAAGTCAAATTTTAAAGATTATATTTATTTATATAAATTATAAAATATGTAATACTCTATTAATGGCAATCTCAGGTTATTTACTGATATAGACAATAGATAATATCGTTTCTTATTACTTAATCCTCATGCTAAAAATAAATGTTTTAGTTTATCTGCTCAATTTGTGAAATCAAGAGAATTGTATAATATTTTTTTTCTACCTTTTAGTGTTAAATAACTATATAAAGTAGCAGTATAGACAAATTTAAAGTTTCAAATTATCATTAATAAGGTTAATTTAACAAAATATATGTCTAAGTAAAATTTTCTTAAGGATTGTGTCATATCAATAAAAAGTTAAGTAATACGAAACAAATTTAGTAAGAGAGTGAGAAAACACGAAAATATACTCACATACATGTACATACATATGTATATATACACACTTAGGGGTGGGTTGTTAGGAAACAAGTTATTCCGGGATTAGTTATTACAAAATAAGTTGTACTAACATTTATGTATGGTAACTTATCTCATCACTGTGGTATAAATGGTGTGACAAATAATTTTGAGACTACCTAATGCATCTAATTAAATGCAGGATAAATAATCATGAACTTTATCTCTGAATTATTATAATTATACCTCACACCAAATGACTCTTTAATACATATAAAACTGAAATAACGATCTTAAAAATAATATTGAATTTTATGATAAATTTATAAAACATATTAATTTGCGTATAAAGTTAATAAACTTAAATAAAATGATATCCATGTTAAAAAAAATATTCATTACATATAATATAAAAAGATATTACATAAATATAGAATTAAAATTATAAGGACAAAAAGGACATTGCATGGGATAAAACGGAGAGTATGATTATTGTTCAATGTTGAGGAGGGACTTTGATTTTTTAATCAAAGTTGGGGGGAGAAAATGATTTTCACCCAAAAAGAAATACTATGACAACTTTTATGGAAAAAATCTTACTAATCAAAATATATATTTTCTTAAAAAAATATATGTATGGAAAGAAAAAAATTTATTTGATTAAGGTAAGAAATTATAGCATTTAACACTTCTAAAGTAATTAGAATTTTACCTTACATAAAAACTTCTAAATCATATAAAATTTTACCCTAAATAAAAAAGGAATGTCAATAATTATTTTTAAGTAGTATTTTGATCAAATTTTACTTAGAAAAATACATACGATTCTTCTACTTCTGCGTTTTTTCTTATTTTATTTTGATTTTTAATTATTAATGATTAATTAAAGTTTTCTTCTTGCATTCATCTCTAGAGTTTTCTAGCCTTCTTCGTTATATGAATTCTCTTTTAAATTTTTGATAATACACAGCTATTCAAACCAAAAAGATAATTTTCAAATTTTTTAATTATGAATAAATCATGAGATCTAGCATATCATCATTGTGTTTGTTAATAAACTTTATTTATCGTTTTTTGAGAAAATACATAAAGTACCCCTGAACTTGTCCGGCTTTTTCATAAAGACACTTTAATTTTGTTGCCAACCTATTACCCCCCTAAATAATTTTAAAGTAATATAAATAGAATATTTTTCGTTCAATCTCAGTTGCAGCAAAGAGAGAGTATAACCACACACCAATAAACAACTTCCATGTGTTAAATTTATTTAATTTTATATTTTGTTTATATATTTCGTACTTTACTACTTTTTCTTTTTCCTTTTATTTAATCTTTTTCTGGCCTGATAACCAAAGCAGACGGTTGAATTTCTGCCGTAAGACTAATTATATCAAGAGAACGGTAATTCATATCATTTTTTCTCCTGCATTTGTAATTACTTTTTCTGTTTCATTTCCATTGTTTTCTTTTCAATTCCGTGCTTACAGGAAGAAGGTAAAAAAAAATTGAAATATCGTTGGCGTAACTTGACCACCACGAAAAAAAATTTAATCACAAAAGAAAACTTAATTTCATAACTTTTAAACAAATTAAGAAGAATTAAAGTTAATACATAATTTTACTATCCCACTAGTCTGATTCATCGAAGAGGATTTTTTTTAAAAATTTCCTAGCTTAAATGGCTGTTAACAGAGGATTGGGGAAGAAGAAAAGAAAAAGGGAGTTTAGCACTTTACACGTGAGCTGAAAATGGTGTATTTACAATGGTTTAAGAAAAAATTGTGGGGTAATAAGTCGAAAGTATAGTTTAAGTGTCTTTTTGAAATAGTCAGACAAGTTAAGGGGTACTTTATGTATTTTCTCTTTTTTTTTTTTTTTACAAGCTTTAATGGTTATCCCATATACAAAATATGTTCAAACAGTATTTTTAGAGGTAATTTTAATTTTTTATTCAATTTAAACAACTATTTTTCTCTAATAGATGATGCTTTACAACTTACAAGCATGTTTTTTCATTCAAAGTAGTAGTTCAAAATTGGGACATAGCTCCTTTCTATTATCTGTCTTTTTTTTTTTTAACTGTATATAAGTCAAAGTAAGAGTCTTCTAGCAAAATTATTTATTTTAAAGTTAATTAACACTTTCTAATATTTTTTTATATGATTTTATTGATTGACTCGAGACTCAATTATTGCATCCTTTCTTAGCATTTAAAAATAGATATTTATTTATGACATTATATTTAGGACTTAAGTGTAACAAATCCTTTATATGCATTATTTTCGGAAAGTAAATTTACCTTTTTAATTAGAGAGAAGTATACATTACCCCCCTGAACTTGTCAGTTTTTATTCATGGTACACTTGAACTTTAACTTGTCCTAAGTACCCTCCTCCCCTGAACTTATTTTTTTACTAAGTCGTGTGGCCCTTTTTTGTTGACATGGCAAAATGTTTGGTTTCACACCCCATCACGCGCGTGATGGAGTGATTTTTCGGCCAAATCAACATTTTAAATGTTTAAAAAACAAAAAAATCATTTTTATTTAATTTTTTCAAAAAATTCAACTATCCCTCTACCTATTTAACTTCCAATCTAAAAAAAATCATTCTATTACTTCTACTTTATCTACTTATTTCTAAATCTATGAATTATTATAGGAGACTTCTTTGTGCATGTGGGTCTCCTCCAATTGTGAGAATTTTATTGTCGAATGATAATTTCGAGCGTAGATTCCTTGGTTGTATACATTATGGTGTATGTAGTTATATCAGTTAACGATTTTTAGTCCCTAACAATTTAATTTTTAATTTAACCAATAAGAAAATACTCATAAAATAAAAAAAAGTAGTAACTAACATGAAAACAAAAGAATCTTAGTTGCAATATATATATATATATATGTGTGTGTGTGTGTGTAATTTTAACAACGGAGAACATATATTACACGGAGATAATCCACAAATGAATACTATTACAGACTTTATAATAAACCTAGGAGAAAAAGTTCAAAAAGAAAATACAAAAATATTAAAAACTCTAGAGATATTAGAAGACCTGCAAAACAAACAAAAGAATTTGTTAAGTAAAATAGAATTAAATTTTGATTTCCCAAAGAACCAACAAGCAGAATTAGACAAAAAATTAAAATTTTTAATTAATAAAGAAAATATATATATATATATATATTTAGAATAAACTTATTGGGTTATTGGTTTACCCAATAACCTAATAAAAAATTAAAATCAAATCAATAACCCAATAATTATTTTTTACAAAATTATTAAAAAATCGTTAACCCAATAACGATAATTCAATAACTTTTTATTGATTCGATTTTTGTACACTCTAACTTTAATTGTGATTTCTTACTCCATTAATTATAATAAAAACATATTTGTGCATGTGAGTCTCCTCAAAATACTAATCGAAACACTAACCGGAAACTACTATGAAACACTAACCGGAAAAAAATAATTTTAGATTTTTAACACACACAAAAAAATATAAATTTTTAGATAATAGCTTACTTGATCAACGAAAATTCAACCTTTCACTATTTTGGAATAGAGAAAATCTGAAAAATATAATTTTTTTAGAGAGAAATCGGATAATTAAGGGTAGAAGTGAGTTATTTTTTAATATAGAATAAATATAAGGAAAGTGAATGACATTTATCCACGTAGATAGCCACATCAACACTTTTTTCCACGTGTCCGCACGTGCATTACACGCTGTGGATAGTCAGCAAAAAAGGGTCATGCGATGTTGGAAAACAACAAGTTCGGGAGGTACTTAAGACAAATCAAAGTTCAGGTGTACCATCAATAAAATATGACAAGTTCAGGAGGGTAATATATACTTCTCTCTTTTAATTATAGTACTTTGGTGAGGGATACCTTTTTACATAACAATGATAAATAGTAAATCTATATCAATAATATATTAAATATTAAATAATTAGATTAAATATTAAAAGTGTAAAGGGCCTTAGAAATATCGTTTGAACTTTTTGTCCTTCACTAAAAGTCTCTGCTTTAGACAAAATCGTCTTTTTACTATTTTTTTCTAATATTTATAATTAAGTATATTTATGGTAAACCTTTCCTTATTAGAATTCATCTCAACTAATATTTTTTCCATTAGTTTAAGAATTATAAATCAACTAAATTTGATTTTAAGAAGATTTAAAAAGTCTATAAATCTACATCTACATCTATATATATTAAATTCATTAACCACTTGAAACTTCTGATGGTAAAATATATATATGTGCTTACAATAAAATATATGTTTTGAACTTTTTGCACTTCATTAAAAACCTTCGTAATAGATAAAATTGTCTAATTTTAAATAATCAAAAGTTACACGTGCGAGACACGTACGGCTAAACTAGTATATATATATATATATATATATACTTTGTGTCTGTTATTTCGTGATTAATCTTTTCTCTTATATTTGGTAAATGAAAATACTAAAAGACATGGTTGTGTTTATATAGAGAAAGCATACATTTAGCAGAACTAGTTTACCGCACGTGCTCCGCACGTGTAACATTTGATTATTTTAAAATTAAATGATTTTATCTATTGCGGAGATTTTTAGGGACGTGTAAAAAGTTAAACTCACTTTTTGAAGATCCTTCACATTTTAATATAATAATGTAAATATAAACATATATTTTAGTGTAATCACATATATGTTTTACCATCAGAAATTTCAAGTGATTGATCGATCATCACTTTTACGCTTATCATGTAGTACCTCTGTCCATTGTGGCCAGAGGCTAAGAGAGAAGCATCAAATTGAACCATATTTGTAGTATGATTATTTTTATTTTTTTCTATATTTAAAATCTTTTGTTGTTTTTAAAGTCAAATCTTTACAAAGTAATTTCTTACATTCTTATTACGTACTTAGAACTTTTAAAATTTGGTACTTCTTAAATTTTTCATATTCTAACATTTTATCTTTATTTCTAAATTTTTCAAATCTTCTTAAATCAAATTTGATTGATTTAGAATTCTTAAATTAATAGAAAAAGTTTTAGTTGTCATTAATTTTGATAACTTCTAATAAGGAAAGATTTTACCATAAATATATTTAATTAATTTTCAACACTTAAATATTAGAAAAAATCATTAATTCTGATGACTTCTAATAAAGAAAAGTGTTACCATAAATATATTTAATTAATTTTCAACACTTAAATATTGGGAAAAAATTGTGAAAAGATGATTTTATCTAAAACAAAGACTTTTAATAAAGGGCAAAAAATTCAAATAATACTTCTAAGGTTTAATAAAGGGCAAAAAATTCAAATAATACTTCTAAGGCCCTTCACACTTTTAATATATTATAGATTATAGATATAGATATAGATATAGATAGATTATAGGTATATTTAGTCAAAAAGTTTATATTTGAAATCATTTCTATCTATATATGCAATGCAAACTCTATAAACAAACACAATTAATCAATACAATATTTATCATATTTATAACAACATTATGCGAGAAATAACTATCAATTTAAAATTAAGCGTGTATTACAAGTTTTATAAAGTAGTACGGAATAAATATGCAACACAGATTTTCAAAAATCGATCTTTTAATAGAGTGAATTTAATTTTATCCCACATTTAAGGTCTGGGAAATAATATTTCTTAGACATATTAAAAAGGAACGATAATTCCTTTATACAATATTATTCGGTGAAAATTTTCTTTTTCTATAATAAGCATTTCTTTTGTTTTACTTTCTAGAATTAAAATATGAAAATGTATAACTTTTATTATTGTCACATTTATTTATCTATTGAATATATTTTTCTTTTAGGATATAATGGTTACTTGAAATAATGTGTCAATAAATTTCAATCTTTGTGACAGACTCACGACAACAGAAAATTTAAGTGTCATTGAGCTTGCATAAATCCTAAACAAAAATTATGTTAAGAAAAATGGAATCGTGTCTTTGAGTTTGTATCTAGTATGTTGGTTGATTAATTGTTCAAATTATGACGGATTAGTATATATTTTTTTTCTGTCAATTTCTCTGACTATTAAGATTTTTGATACTTATATTAATTTAAGACATCTTTTGTTTTGGAACAATTGAATGTACATAATCGTTAAGTTTAGTTTTGTGCTAAAAATTTGTGTAACCCTAGCACTGCTTTGGAGTTCAAAATAGGGAAATGACGAGGGATAAAAGGACTGTATAAATAGCAAAACAATAGCAATATATTAAAATGTTTTAATTGATAATTGTTAATTGATAATTGCAAATGTTAGCACGTTTTACAGTTCTTGAAAGACAAGGTTAAGTCATTTTTAAATATCTAATTTGACTGATAGTCTAGTCTTATTTTGATTAAGAGCGATATTTAATGGGTGTTTCTTCAACCTGCATTTAGTCTAGAGAACTTCAAATATCACACACTCTTTTCAAGAGGTCGACATGAGATTAATAACAACACTCAAGTTTGAAGAATAATTCTTTTTACAAAACTCACTTTGAATGTTGCAACCTTACGTACTTGATGTTATCATTTGATTCCATTAAAAAAATAAATAATAATAAACGATATCGCCAGAACTTAAATTTTTTGTTGTCATGAGTTTGTCCACAAATCCTAAAATTTATTAATACATTATTTCAAGTAATTATTATATCTTTAAGAAAAATATTTTTTAATAGAAAATAAATAAAGTTATATATTTTCACATTTAATTCAGAAAAGAAAAGAAAAAGGATCTTTATTAAAAAAAGAAATCTCATCAAAAAATAACCTTAAATGTTAAAAGGGTAAAGTAGGATTTACTCCTTTTAATAAGCAGAGGAAAGACAATAAAATAATATCAAATATTCAAGTAAATATTCGGCTAAGTTGGAAACAAATTAAATTTAAACGAGGAGATTCTTAGTTTAATAAACTTAAACTACACAATACAGTTAAATTGTGTGGAATCAAAATTGAGTATCAACTGTTGGAATATCATATTGAGATAAATTGTTCAATTCTTTAAAAATATTGAGTGATAGTATAGGGACTGAGGGCATATCTAAAACACGATTATTTGTAATTACATGAAAATTGATGAAATGTGCATTCCATTGAGGGCTTACCGGTTTTTAAATTATATTTTACAATTCAAAGTCTTGTTGCAATTTTAGAAGATACAATCAAAACAGACAACATTAGTTTGGTAAGTTAAAGGAGCTAGCCAAATTTCTTCAAAGGAAATTAATCTAACATCTCATCGCAAAATGATCTGATACTTATTTAGTCACACACCAGGAGCTTGCATCCCATAAACCCAAATATGGGTGACTTTAAATATTTTACCCTAAATAAGAATGTTTTTGAAGAATAGCTTCCTTACTTTTTAATATACTAAAAGTACCATTTTGTGGCTCTACACCTCAAATATATTTTTAAACTTTCCATACTCATTTATCTCTCAAATTTTATTTTTTATTATTTTCACTTTTTATTTTTCCTTTACTTTTATTATTCTACTTTTTTTTTTCACTTTTTTATTTTTCCTTTGAATTTATTAATCTGTTTTTTATTATTTTTAATTTTTATTTTTTCCTTTAACTTTATTTTCATGTTTTAATTTATTTATTTCAACCTTTCTTTTTTTTTTTCTCATTTTCTTTTTTCTCAACCATTATCTATCTCTTCATTTTTTTTCTTTTTTTAATTAATTTGTCTTTAACCTTTATTTAGAGTTTTTCTTATTTCTATTTTTTTCCCAGATTTTTCTCAGATATTGATTCTCGTTGTTATCTTTTTTCCTCATTTCTCAAATACTCTTTCTCTTGCTCCTCTTTCTCTTCAACCGATTTCACTCAAATCTTCAAGCTTCATTAACAGAAAAAAATCGACGTTGCTTCTGATGAAGAAATAGAGCGTCTCTCAGTGGATGTTGATTCCGATTCTTTGAGACTTCTTCCTTCAATCTTAATTGACATCATTGTTGATGTAAGTTTCTACTAAATTAAGTTTATCACTAACATGCATTTTACATCAATGTCTGAAGAAGTCTCTGTCAGTCTATCTCACCCTATTTGATGAAATCCCGCAGGAGATTAGCAACTGCAAGCTTCTTCTTCAACTGTGAGTATAGTGCCATTTTAGTTTAGTTTATTTAATTTCATCATTGCTTTCAACTGGAATTTTGAAGAGTCTAATATTTGCTGCAGGGATCTATCTGAGAATCTTTGACAAGGAGAAATACCACAAAACCTGTACAACTTGTCAAACCTTGTATATCTTGACTTACATCATAACCAATTGAATGGTAGTATTCCATCAACCATTGGAAATTTGTCTAACTTGCACTTTTTGGATTTATCCCAAAATACATTTTCTGGATCAATCCCTGTTTCCCTTAAGGATTTGCAAAATTTAACTCATTTTAATTTATCTTACAACCTTTTATCTGGTGTTATTCCCTCAATTAAGAGCATCCAGAAATTTGGACCCTCAGCATTTTTTCATAATACTGATCTGTGTGATAATTTTTTAGAAGTTTCATGTTCTGCCGGTGGCACTACTTTTGCTAAAAGGAAACCAAAATTGAGTGTCTTAGCTATTGTTGCTATTTTTGCTGCTGCAGTAATCCTTTCAAGTGTTTGTTTGATAACCATCATCAATATGAAGGCTCGACGGAAAAGAAGGAGAGAAGATGAAACATTCATTATAGAGAGCACGTCATTGGCTTCAACAGATTCAAATGCCACTATAGGAAAGTTGGTTTTCAGCAAAACTTTGCCTTCAATATATGAGGAATTGGAGGCTGGCACAAAATCCTTACTAGAAAAAGAGTCTTTGATTAGTGGTAGCACAATTGGATCAGTTTACAGAACTTCTTTTGAAGGTGGTGTATCAATAGCAGTGAAAAAGCATATTGAAACCTGTGCTGAGCAAACGAATATTAGTAACAATTTACATTTGATGTTTATAATCAGAGTATGATAATTTTTTAAACTAAGTCTTGGTCATGAGGCAAGATTTACATATATGTTAATAATCTAATCAGTACAATTAAAGAATAAACTTTTGCCTCTTGGACAAAAGTTTTCAACTTCAACAATATAACATTTATACAACAATTTTCTAAACTAAGTCTTGCCAATGAGGCAAAAGTTTCATCTATGTTAATAGTCTAATCAGTGCAAATAAAGGATAAATTTTTACCTCTTGGGCAAAAGTTTTCAATTTCAATAATTTTCTAAAATAAGCCTTGCCCATGAGGCAAGATTTACATATATGTTAATAATCTAATCAGTGTAATTAAAGAATAAATTTTTGCCTCTTGGGCAATAGTTTTCAATTTTAACAATATAGTATTTATACAACAATTTTCTAAACTAAGTCTTACCCATAAGACAGAAGTTGCATATATGTTAATAATCTAATTTGTGAAATTAGAGAATAAACTTTTGCCTCTTAGGTAAAAGTTTTCAATTTCAACAGTATAGCATTTGTATAAACTAAGTCTTGCCCCTGAGGCGAGAGTTGCATATATGTTAATAATCTAAGCAGTGCAGTTAAAGAATAACCTTTTGCCTCTTGGGCAAAACTTTTCAATTTCAAAAGTGTAGCATTTGTATAAACTAAGTCTTACCCATGAGGCAAGAGTTGCATATATGTTAATAATCTAATCAGTGCAATTAAAGGACAAACTTTTGCCTCTTGGGTAAAATTTTCAATTTCAATAATTTTCTAAACTAAGTCTTGCCCATGAGGCAAAAGTTGCATAGACGTTAATAATCTAATTAGTGCAATTATAGAATAAAGTTTTGCCTCTTGGGCAAAAGTTTTCAATTTCAACAATATAGCATTTGTACAACAATTTTCTAAACTAAGTTTTGCCCATGAGGCAAGAGTTGCATATATGTTAATAATATAATCAGTGCAATTAAAGAATAAACTATTGTCTCATGGACAAAAGTTTTCAATTTCAATAATTTTCTAAACTAAGTCTTGCCCATGAGGCAAGAGTTGTATATATGTTAATAATCTAATTAGTAGAATTAAAGAATAAAATTTTACCTCTTGGCCAAAAGTTTTCAATTTTAACCATTTTCTAAACAAAGTTTTGCCCATGAGGCAAGAGTTGCATATATGTTAATAATCTCATTAGTGCAATTAAAGAATAAACTTTTGCCTCTTGGGCAAAAGTTTTCAATTTCAATAATTTTCTTATTTAGTTTTTAAACTTTTAGTGCAGTTATGAAAGAAAAAAAGTAACAAGAATATTATTTAGTTTTTAAACTAAGAATCTTATTATTTTAGTATTTGCTTTGCCTTTCAGGTTTTCGGTTAATGCTTTATTGAATATATTTTTCGCCTCACTGGATACAACCAAAAAATTTTCTTTTGGCTTGTAAAATCTTGTAGATAACCATGGCTACCCCAAACGGGATTATTTATTATTCTGCCAAATCACCTCAACACCCAAAGGTTCACGCCCACAGTCAAGGCACTGAATATAGCAAACATAATGGTTATTCTAATTTGCCAAGACTAAATTTTTCTAATAAGGGGTTCTGGGGGGTGTGTGGAAAACTAAGCAACCGTGTCATATTCAGGGGATGTCCTGTATTGTGTCACTCAATAGAAACACGCGATACTGAGACAAAAGAAGTTTCCAGAAACACTGTTGATTATTCTAACATATCTAGGTAAGCATGGTTCAACAACAAATGGTTAATGAATATAAATATGATGCGTGTTCAACAATGAAGGATTTTTTTTAACACTAAAAAGTTGTATAATAGTAACCTTGTTACCTAAAGTGCCAAATCCTACTGCCATTAGAGAGTTTAAACCCATTGCCTGTTGCTCTATGCTGCACAGGGTCATAGCTAAGGTGCTCTCTCTTAGAATCAACAAGTTAGTGCTTCTTTAATATCTAAAACATAGGCTAGATTCATCCGAGATGGAAAACACAGTCTTTCCCTCCAAGAACAAACCCTCGAAACTACTCAAACACAATTATAATCGCAATAACAAACTCCCCACAAACTGTTCGACACAATTTCTCATCATCTTCTAATGCTAATTATACCTTTAGTTTTAAATACTTGGAACTAATTTCTTGTACGACCTTGACCTTATACGTTTGGCCTTCCCAAAATATGTTGCGATCAATATTAACTCCCATATTAACGGCCTTTATCTCTAAGACCAAACCCCCACAACTACTCAAACACAATTATAACCGCAATAACAAACTTCCCACAACCTGTTCAATGGAATTCCTCAATGGTAAATATGTTACTACAACAACAGCATATCCCAAGTTCAGCTTACATTCACCTCCCCAAAAATCAAATCAATATGCTAATTATATAATGAGCTAAAATTACCAAATGCATCAATAAGCTAAAATTACCACCACAATGAATTTTGATGATGATATTCATACCTGAGGAAACCTTACGGCTAAAGTCGATTCTGCGAATGTTTGAAAGTCGATTCTCAAATTTGGAAGAAAGCAATTTAAAAACAATATTTTGGAGGTCGATTCTGAAATTGTAAAGAAAGAGAGGATGAAAGAGATTTAACCAAGAATATTTGGAGGTCGATTCTGGAGGGTATTTTCGTCCAAAAGAATATGACTTAACAAGTAAAGGCTATTTTAACAAAACCTTTTTATTTCGAGCTAAAATTTGAAAGCCACCCTAATTTGGGTTTATATTTGACAATTACCCATAACATACTAAACAATAAATAATTTATCTAATTATAATCTTTTTAATTTTTATCTATTGATTAGTACGTTGTCTTTTGGCTTTATTCAAATCATGTGTTTACTGACTTTGTCTTCTCTTTAACTGTATTTTTCTTTAGTTACCCATATGAGATTGATGGAGTAATCTTCTATAATCGCCCAAAATCTAGACCTCAAAGTTTGGAAACGGATTAAAGGGTTAAAAAGGAGTAATTATATTCAGCAACGTTCCTAGGCAATCCTTTGGTTGCCTAAGCGGCATAGCTTAGGCGACCCTTTAGCTGTTATGGCCCTATCGTGGAGGCGACACACCCATTGCTCAAGCGAGGGTGCTGGTGGAGTGGACCTTCACTAAGGAGACACTTGGTCTACCTAAGAGATATCGCTATGGCGACCAGCAGACTGCTCCAACAGTTGCACCAGAAACCAGCAATTGTTGAAATCCAACCAAGTAATTTTCACTTCGAACGGAGTCTTGAAATTTATTTAAAACCCCACAAAATAGATCAAATATGATATCAGGCTATTTTTGATGTTTTAGACTCAATGAAAATATCAAATTTTTGAATAAGGATTGTTTTCAACCAAATTAACCCCTGAAATCCCTAAAAACTTATTTAAACTAGTTTTCAAATAGAGGTTCAAAATGTAAAAAAAAAAAATAGATTCTAAACTCGGATCAACCCTACTACTCACCAAGTTTAACATTTTGGATCTAAGAAAACTGTCCAAATCGCCATCCGACATTCAAATATAAGATGTTGACCAAGTCAAACTGGTGGCTTTAAAAGCCTGAGAGTCTCAAACTCTCCTAAATCATTTTCGAACACATCAGGGATCATGTCAAACATACCTACACTCCAAAAATGAAATACTTCACATATTAGGTCATTACAATATCAACCACTAAACATGAGAGGATCCAAGCGAATAAATCTCTCTAATTTCTTCTGATCATTAGAAGACATCACAAGACTCAAAGTAATTAGAGGTGTTGACACCTAATTTTTGCCCTTCACAACTAAATTTAATTCTGAGCTTCTTCGATTTTTACAACAACAACAACAACAACAAACCCAGTGTAATCCCACCAAGTTGGGTTTGGGGAGGGTAAAATGTACGCAGTCCATACCGCTACTTTCAAAGAAGTAGAGAGGCTATTTTCGATAGACCTCCAGCTCAAGATAATGAATGGTTAACAAGGTCCTAGTAATACCTGAAACAAAATGGGTGGTATAACCAAAATAAGAAATAGGAGATAATAAAAATAGAACTAAAGGACCCACAAAAATAAGAGCGATATGAAATTAAAAAATAAGAAACAAGAAAAGGTCACCCCCTAGTATAAGCCATACACTAGCGGCTCCTACCACTGGACACAGTTGTAGGATTACTAACTCAGCTAGATCAGTCCCTAACTACTAGTTACAACCCATATACGCACTAACCTTATACCTTAATTCGTGACCTCCATACCTTCATATCTAGGGTCATGTCCTCAGTAAGCTGTAATAGCCCCATGTCATGTCTAATCACTTCTCTCTAGTATTTATTCGGCCTATCTCTACTTCTCCTAAAACCATCCCATGCTAGCCTCTCACACCTACGAACTGAGGCATTCATGCCCCTCCTCATCATATGCCCAAACTATCTCAGCCTTCCTTCCCACATCTTGTCCTTTATCGAAGCCACTCTCCCCTTCTCCCGGATAATCTCATTCCTAACTCTATCCCCTCTAGTAAGTCTACACATCCAACGCAATATTCTTATTTCCGCTACCTTCAATTTTGAATATGGGAGCTCTTGACTGGCCAACACTCCGCACTATATGACATGGCCGGACGAACTGCCACTCTGTAAAACTTGTCTTTAAGCTTTAAAGGCACCTTCTTATCACACAGAACTCCTGAGGTGATCCTCCACTTCATCCAACCTACTCCAATATGTTTAGAGACATCCTCATCAATCTCGCCATTGCCCTGAATCATAGACCCGAGATACTTAAAACTATCCCTCTTACAAATAACCTGGGAATCCAACCTCACCACCACTTCGTCCTCCTGCTTCAAATCACTTAACTTGCATTCCAAATACTCCATCTTAGACCTACTCAATCTAAACCCCTTAGATTCAAGGGTTTGCTTCAAAACCTCTAATTTTTCATTCATACCCCTTCGCTTCTAATCAATTAGCACTACATCATCTGCAAATAACATACACCAAGGTACCTCATCTTGAAACCTCCACGTCAACACATCCATCACTAGAGCAAATAAAAATGGGCTGAGAGTCGATCCCTGATGCAATCCTGTCTCAATTGGAAAATGATTTGAGTCTTCACCCGCCGTCCTTTGCCAAGTCTTCCCTCTATCATACATGTCCTTAATATCTCTAATGTATGCCGTCGGGACCTCTCTTACCTCCAAGAATCTCCATAAAATGTCCCTCGGGACTTTTTCATAAGCCTTCTCCAAGTCGATGAACACCATGTGCAAATCCCTCTTTCTTTCCCTATATTTCTCCACCAATCTTCTCATCAGGTGGATTGCCTCTGTCGTCGAGCGACCAAGCATAAATCCAAACTGATTCTTTGAAGTAGACATGATCCTCCTCAATCTCCGCTCAACCACCCTCTCCCAAATCTTCATAGTGTGACCCAACAACTTAATACCCCTATAGTTATTGCAACTCTAAATGTCACCCTTGTTTTTATACAATAGAATCATCGTACTCTATCTCCAAGCCTCAAGTATTTTCGCAGTCTTAAAAATGTCGTTAAACAAATTAGTCATCCAGCTTAAACTAGCTCCACCTGTAAACTTCAAAATCTACCAGAATTTCATCAGGCCCCATCGCCCTGCTCCTCCATATCCTACGAATAGCCTCCCTAACCTACTCAACCTTAAAACGTCTACAGTAACCGAAATCTCAATTTTCCTCCGAGTGGTCCTCTCCTAGATCGATGCTTTTGTCCCCCTCCTCATTCAATATGCCATGGAAATACTACTTCCATCTCTTCTTAATGTGGACATCCTCCACCTAAAATATCCCATCCTCCCCCTTAATGCACTTTACCTGATCGAGGTCACGACCCTTTTACTCCCTGGATTTAGCCATCCTATACAATCTTTTTTCCCCGCCTTTCTCCTTTAACCCCATATACATGCTCTCGAACGTTGTTGTCTTTGCAGCCGTAACTACTAACTTAGCCTTCTTCCTTGCTACTTTGTATACCTCACTATTCACCCACTTCTCGTCATCATCCTTACTCTCAATAAACTTGACATATGCCCCCTTCTTACTCTTCACCTTCTTTTCAACTTCTTTATTCTACCACTAGTCCCCCTTATGCCGACTTGCCCGACCCCCCAAAACACCCAATACTTCTTTTGCAGTCTCTCTGATGAAGCTGGTAGCCCTTTCTCTACCGCTACCACCCCTTACCGAACCATCCCTACCACTTGGCCTAGACCTCACACCTGTCCCTGCCCTTCCCTCATTACCCCTTTCCAAAATAACCCCCCGCTCCAGCCCCTTCAGATATGACCCTACTCCACCATCAACCCCCAAAGATACTACACAAAAATTGGAACAAAAACCCAAAATGACAAGCAAATAAGAAAGGCAATAGCAGGGGAAAAATTCATCACTCACAAAACACCCTAGCCGGTCTAACAGCTAAAACAACACACAATATCCACCAAAAGCTAAAACAACTAGTCACAATACAAAGAAAAGTACCAAGGAATAGAATATTATATAAAAACTAAATTGAAGAAAGTAACTAAAATTCAAAGTTTAGCTGTCATTGGATATTCCTGCATGCTGTTGGTTCCGATAAATTCTGTTGATGAAATTGATTGTTGAAGGTGTGTCACCAGATTAGACCCACTGGAGCTTCGCCTGAATATCACTGGCGTTTGCCGAAATCTGAACATTGGCTTGTCCTCGTACCAACCTACTTCGACCAGTGTACTGCCCGTATTCGTTACCTACTAAACCCACCAGTAATAGCAGCATCTAGGTAGAGGCAGAGGGGAAGGGAGAGAGAAAGGGATAGAATATGGGTTGAGAGAAACGAGAGAGAGAGAGAGCCCACTTACCTAATTCTGGCGTTATCTACGTCGTCGCCTGCGTCTTTCCAAAAATGGTCAGTGACTATTAAGAACAAAGAAATATTTGAGAGAGAGGCGTTTGAGATTAAAGTAGACATTCTTGTGTACGCAAAATATAAACTCTTCCATTTTTAATAAAATTGAAATATTTATTTCATTCGAATAAAAACTGTTCAAAATATTTTTGTACATAATTTTATCATTTTAAGTAGCGATTATATAAAATCGTGTTCAATTATTCGAGATTATATAATTTGATTACTTAAATATTTATTCTATGGAATATTGGATTTTAATTAAGGATTATTTTAAAAATAAATATAACGATTAAAATCTTGATTTTAATATAATTTATTATCAAAATAATTTATTTGAATAAATATGTGTTTGATTTTATTAAATCAAGAAGCTCGGGATTAAGTGAGATACTAATTCGTATCGAATTTTAATTTAATTTGGCCAATCTATTAAAGTTGGATATAATCAAAATCAAACTGGCCCCAATTGCAATGCAATTGGTCAATTGATTTTCAATTTGTCCAAAGTTTACGTAGACTTAGCTAATTCTTAATTTAATTGGGGTTATTTTCTAAATTAACCCCAAAATTAAAAATTACCAAAATTATACGAACCAACCCATTCCCTCTATATTTTTTTAACAACAAACAACGACCCAACATTTAACCATGTCCAGCCCAAATCCGTCAACCCGCTCCAGCCCAATCCATTAATCCCTTCCCATCTTAACTCATATAGTAGTACGCATAAAACACCAACAATTCTCAACCAGTATACAACCATGCGAAACTAGCGTACAACACAACAAACAACACCGCTAATTTTACTTGGACCCGACCCTCGTTTAGCAGCTTTCAACAACCCGACTTTAACCTAATCTCACCTCGACCCTCTTTGTCCATGTCGTTTCTCCTGCAAAAAGATTTTATAATTTGGATAGGTGGCAGCCAAGTTGGTTGTCAAGGAATATTCCCAAGAAATACATTGGGAATTTATTTGATTTGGTACTATAAAGGTACATATATGCTAAATTTTGATTGATGAAAAAATAATTTTGTTTTTTTCTCAAGATTCTCAAATTTGAAATTCCTTCTAGAATTCCAAATTGGGTACATAAATATGTGGAAAGTGTTGTTATCGTCCAAAAATTCAAAATATCTCACTTCAAAAATTTTAAGATTACCCCCCAAAAGACCCTGTTTCCACATTGGTTAAGGCTCGAGAATCCATTCTAGGATTCCTTCTATAAAAAGGCTCTTGGTTGAGCAGAAAACTTTTTTTGGAGAGAAAAAAGGGAGAAAATTGGCCACGAGAATAGAAGAGATTTTTCTTGATTAAAATTTTTAGGAAAAATAGTCGGCTAGTAAAAAAATATTACAGCGACATCGAACTTTCCGGTGGGGGTGAACTCTAAAAGAGCTCAAAGTTCTGTTTTGCTGCTCCAAAATAGGTAATATTTTGTTCTATTTAAATTTCAATTACTTCTGCTTCATCTCACGATTCTATAGTGAAAGTAATCTCGTGTGCTGGGATGTCCGCTGTAAAGGCTTAAAGACTATAAGTTTCTCTTTTGATAAAAGAAATATTGGTTATAGTATTAAGTTGTGATAATTTTATCTTAGCTGTTATTTTTTTTTTGTTATCTTTGTTCCGGTGTTGTAATCTGTCATTTATTTTTGATGTTATTGATTAACTTTTGACCTGACTCTTTATCAAAAGTACTGACTGATGTTTGGGTCACTGGTTTCTCGCCTAAAGTTCATGCCTTTGATTTTTTGTTTCATTGCCTATCTTGATGTCGTCTGGTGTAATTCGTTGTTGCTATTTAGTTGGTAGTTTTATTGGTAAGACTTTCTCTTAAGGTATTTTTGGCTTCTCAAATGCCAAAACGATAATGAGGAAAAGTCTAAAAGCATACCAAAAAGTCCTGGGATTCCTCAACGGCCGTTTTGTTTGAATCTGTCGAAATAAGGAGGAGGATTGAAATAACATGTCGCCTTGTTTGCTGATACTTTTGATGTTATTATTAAGTCGATAGCATCGTTAGTAGAACTTTCTTTTATATTCTTAGGCTCTTAAATGCCAAAAGGATGATAAGGGTATGTCTAATAGTATACCAGAAATATCATGATTCCTCGATTGTTTGTTTACAAGTTTGTGTTTTTTATATTATTCTTATCCTTGCTCACTGGAACCTGCAAAGTTAGCCTCAAACATCCTTCTCTATGCTAAAAATTGATTTACATGTTTTTATGTATTGATGACAAATATAATTGCCTGACTTTACCATGTTATGTATTCCTGTTTTCTTGGCATTTTTGTATCTTAACTTATTGCCTTTTATTTTATTTTGGACCACTACGGATTTCTTTTCATCTATTGATCTATTATACTATTTATTTAAGTGGTGTTTGATATTTTGGATGTGTATTAATCTCCTTTATCTCTTTCCTTGCATGTGAACCCGTTTTGGAGTTCCGATTGAACTTCTCCCCTTTGAATTTCTTAATGGGCCATTGAGGCCCACTATTTCTAGCAAGTCAATCCCGAAAGAAGGTCTAAAAATAATGATGTACATGGCATACGAGGAGTTGAAAATAGAAGGAGGAGTTAGAATCTCATTATTAAAGTAGCTTAGATACATAAAAAGTCTCATTTTTTTCTTTTTTATTTATTGCTTTAGCTATCTTTAGTCATTTAGTTACTTATTTATTCATTTATTTTGTGCCTAGAAGCCAAAGTTGTAAACTAATATAGGTGAAGCGTATTTTAGGTGAAAAAGGCTTGAGAATATAGTTAGGACGGGTTATGGGCCAAAGCCTAAAATCTAGATTAGGACAGGTGAAGTTGGGCCGAAAGTCCAATCAGACTAGGATAGGGTGATGGATTTGGGCTTAAGAGCCCAAATCATTTATTTCTTGTCCTCATTCCTTTTTCTTATGTTGTTTGCTTTGTGTGTTTATGAACCTAGTCAAACCCCTGATTAAGTCGCTAAAAAATTGATTTTGCAAAAAACTTTCAAAATATGCCTTAACCAACTTCTTTTCAACAATCGACTTTTTGTTTTAGAAGTTAGTCAAAAAAAAAATATTTTTTCAAACAGTCTGGATAACCGCAAGTTAGCGGACATTTTAGGTGCCTTAAAAAAAACTTTCCTAAAATGTTAATAGGAACCGCTTACCTAGAATCTCTAAACTGGAATAATTTATCTATTTGAATCATTTAAAGGTTTTCTTAATTTTTCCAAATAAATTAAGTGGCGACTCTAAAGTCATATTCTCGCAAAACAAAAATGGCGATTCCGCTGGGGATCTAACTAGGTTCTAACCATATGTTTGAATTTGTCTTTTGACTAACTGTTAAATTATTTGTGTGCTTATATGTTTCAATTCTGCAAAATTTAACTATTACATTTCATGGCATGATCCTACATTGATTGTTAAACTGTTTGGGGTTTCATAGATGTCCCGGCCCCTGTTGTTCAACTCTAAATCAAATATTGGGAATATTATAGTTTATCGACACGTTAGGCGGTCGCAGGTTGTTCGTGTTTCCAAACACAAGTTGTCCGCTTGGAAACTTGTGTCCAAACCCACTCTAGACACCTAGGATAGAGCTAAATCAAAAACCTCTTTTAGGCATGAGCCTACGATGACCTAATACCCAAGGGGGTATTGGGCCCATTAGAAAACTTGTCCTTCATCTATTGACCCGCAGTCAATTACAGATGAACCATGTTTATGTGCTGAAGAATATATATGTTTTTTTAAAATAATTAATTATCCCTTGGGGTAGGGGGAAGGCTTATTTTTACTTGTTTTCGTGTAGGAAATATCCCAACCATATCCTTACGAAAGGTTCAAGATGCTTATTGGACCTGACAACTTTCTGAAAGTATGGTAGATGCATATAAGCAAAAAAGATAAAAAAGTTGTTAGTACGCATACTGGGCACCTGCCTTCACTCATAGAGATGGATGACTGGTCCGAAATGATTTATGTTTTAGCGATACTTTGGGATGAAAACAACATGGTGTTTTGCTTCGGGGAAGTAGAGTTGGCACCCACTATTGAAGAAATTTTGACTTGTTATGAAAGTTTTTGATATATGCAGAAAGAGAAAGAGCACACCAGACACTAGTGTTCTAGTCCCCAACATGATGAATCATCAAGAGATCCAGAAAGTCTTTGCAATCAATGATGACACTTGGTTAGGAGAACATAATGGGGAAAATATATCCTTTCATGGGTTGTATCACCGATTTGAGAAGTATGATTCTTTTGAGAAGTTCGGTCATGTATTCGAGTCAGAAGAAAAATGGAAGGAAAAGAGAGCATTTGCTTTTGTTATGGGTTTACTTGGAACAATGGTACTCCCAGAAAGAGAAAGTGGCACTATCAATTTGAGGGTCGTTATGGTAGCGGATACTCTCTTCAATGGAATGGATTATGGTTACACTTAGGTGTTCCATACCTTAGCCCCTATGATAGTGGCCGAGATATATCGGGCATTAGAAATGTGCCAAAGTGGCGCTCGTTTCTTCAAGGGTTGCAATATTATCTTGTAGTGGTGGATGATGACACACTTATTGAAGGATCCTAGAGTGGGACATCCGGACCCTCGAACAAGGGTGAATTTCCTATCATCACTAGATATGAGTCTGTTCCTGCACAAGTTTCAAAGGAGAAAGTCTCCAGAATTTTGGTTCATGATGTTCGTGGAATTGAGTAACGACGACATTCAATGGTAAATCAACTATCTTTGCTCAGGAGAGTACATTACTCGGGGGGATAAATGGCCTTTCTAGTACTTCCAGGACTCAACGGAACTCGTCCTTATAATCCCATCTGGATTCTCAGATAATTCAATATCAGGCAGGTAATACCACAAATGGTGCCTATGCTTAGATTCTTTACTGAGTATGATGAATTCAAAACTCCCCTCAAGCAATACCTGGTAGATAAGTGGAAGATAAGAAAAACATAGAAAATATCCTTCCATATTGGTTATGAACCTAAAGTTAGTGATACATACACATAATGGTTAAAGAAGAGTCTTGATGGAGCGTTGATCCCAGGGCTGAATATACCCACTCAAATTATTGATATGGAATCAGAGCATCAGATCCGACTCCATAGACTTCAAGATTAATTCCAAATAAATGAGATTGCGCACCAGCATAGGCATACGAAATATCCCTCTATCATATACATGTTGAAAGAAGAGTTGAAGATAGCCAGACAAGAAACTAATGATGCTAGGTAGTGTTTGATTGATTTGGATGATTTTATGGTTGCTCAAATTGATGGCATAGAAAAAAAGAACTATGCGAACAAGGCACAACTGTGAGGGATTCATCTGATCATCAACAGATATCATATATGGAAGAAGGTGAATAAGGCTAAGAAGGCAAGGACAAATGAAGGAGCATCCAGTATCTAGTTTTTCTATTCCCCTACGTGGGACCTTATTTTTCATGTTACCTTCCTTTTCCCTAGAGATTGTATCCCTTTTAAGCTATCTTTTGTAGGCATTTATGCCCTTTTACATATCTATGAAAGATTGGGAGATAATGGATTGGCTTTAAAAAAGTATATATTTTCTTCAAAATCTGTTAGGCCTAAACCCTTGGCCTAAAAAGGCCACCCCAATTAGGATATGCATTATGTTTTTATGTGACATAATTGTCTTATGTGTTTATGTGATTTTGTTTGAATCAAAGACAAATTTATCCACTATGCTCTAGTGGATCTGTTTGGCTATGACGTAAACAGCTCTATGTGGTTACTTCTTGTAAAATATCTTGCATTACTTATCACATCTGGGAACTAACACATCTGCCTTTGAGTTATTTTACTTTACAGATAATAGAAAACTACTCCATATTAAAATAAGCTGACAGAACATCCTTACTTCACCCGGTAAAAAGCGCATAAGTCGCATCCCCTAACCATCATTCAAATATGACAGGAAGTGATGAAGAAAATCCATTGTCCATCAGGGGCAATGTAATAGCGAAACAAAATGAGATAATTGTTGAACTCACAAGAAAGTTGGAAATGCTTTAGGAAGCGATGAACCATACTAGAGATTTGGCTACTTTGGCCATTACTATCAATGCTCCTACCCCAAGAAGACATGGGCCTCCCCTCCAGATTTCTCCCCTCAGTATGTCTATTCTTGTAGACCATCCAAATAACATATCATACATCTTCGCTTCTCAACTTGTCCAAAACACCAATCGAGAAAATAACCCAGATGCTTACCATCCAGAAAATCTATCCCTAATCCCACAAAATCCGTCGCCAAATCCACAAAACCCATTTTCAAACCCACAAAACTCACTCCCAAATCCATAAAATCCACCTTCAAATCCATAAATCCCTCTCAGATTCCACCTAACTACTCTTAAATTACACTAAACTACTCTCAAATTCCACAAAAATATTCACAATTTCCAAAAGGTCCTCCCTATTTACCAACCAATCTCCTCTCATCTTCAAAATCAAGCTACCTTTCTAAATCCTTCTCATGTCATCATATCCCCTGACATCTACAATTTCTTTCCCAATCTCTAGATAGATCATTACGAGAAAAAAAGAGTAGAGGACTGAGCATAAAATAAAGTTGTTGGATATGAATCAAGATATTATGAGGATCAAGAAATATCATGCGTCATGGGACGATGATGGTCTAGGGTACGATGATCTATGTGTTCACCCTGGAGTAGATCTACCAGAAGGATACAAGGTCCCTAAATTTGATACATTCAATGGTATCGAAAACCCTATGGGTTATTTAAGAAGGTATTGTGATTAGATGGTCAAGGTAGGAAGAAATGAGATGTTACTAATGCGTCTATTCAGTTGAAGCTTGAGTGGCGAGGCTTTAGATTGGTTCACTTCTTAGGATCTGAGAAGATGGTCCAGCTGGAAAGCGTTGGCTAAAATTTTTCTTGATAGGTTAGCTTTTAACGTTGAAATAGTCCCTGACCGATATTTATTAGATCGAATCAAGAAGAAGAATGGCGAGTGTTTCCAAAACTATGCCTTCCGTTGGAGAAAAGAAGCTTCTAGGGTACAAACTCCCATGTCTGAGAAGGAAATGGTGTCAGTTTTCTCTCGCGTGCAGGAGGGAGAATTTTATACTAGAATGGTATCCGCGCTCAGGGAGACTTTTGCAAATTTGTTAAAAATTGGGGAATTGCTAGAAGAAGGCATTCGAACAGGAAATATTTTCAAAACCCCAACATCGTCTGGGACTTGTGGGTTCCCAAAGAAGAAGAAGGAAGATGTGGCTAAAGTCTCTACTGATTTTGTTGCTAAGTTAAAGAAGAAATTTAAGCCTATGAACATTCTCTACTATCCACCATCACTAAATTTTCAATATGTATTCTATACCCAACCCCAGTACCATGCTCCACTGCCAAATATTCAATGCCAGTACCAAGATCCACTTCTAAATATTCAATCCCAGTACCAAGCTCCACTTCTAAATATCCAATCTCAATAACAAACTCCACAACCAAATATTTTACCTCAATACCAAGTTTCACAGTCGAATTATCAGCCTCATATTCAAGCTGCCCTGCCAAACAATCGAACAAGTATCCAATCACCTCCAAATTATCATCAAGTACCTCTTCCTATTAATTAGAACCATTATAAGCTCCCACATCCAAATCTTGAAAAAAGACCTTCCCAAAACTTTATGCTGCTGGTCGAAAGACACACCCAATTCGTTGGGAGATTGAAGGATGCTGGTCATTTATAGCCTATCCAACAAAAACTTATCAATTCCAACTCCTAATTTTATCATGCTGATCAAAATTGTGCCTATCATTTGAGAGTGGTGGGGCATAGTACCGAGGATTGTGTTAGCCTAAAACATAAGATTCAAGATTTGATTGATCAGAAGATCATCACACTTCAATCACCGGCACCAAATATTAACAGTAATCCATTGCCTAATCATAGGGGAGTTATAGTTAACATGATTGAAATAGAGGGTGAATGGGTGTCTAGCAAGACCATTACTAGGGTTGATTCAGAGAAGTTCAAAAGGACTGAAAGGGTGGAGAAGATAGAAAGTGCCATAGCTGCCTTAAGTGTCAATGAGAGGCCCCTATTTATAGTGATGACAGCCCCAACTCAGGTATACACTCCTCCGCCTAGGAAGGAATTTATTGTAGAGATCATCGCTGCCCAAGAAATGACACAGTCTGGACAATACTATATTTCTAAATATTTGACCAATAGAAAATATTCATAGAAAAGGTCAATCGCTGAAGTGGAGGGTGAAGAATTTTGGAGGCATATGCAACCAAAAGAGTATTCAATTGTCAAGCATTTAGAGAATACTCCAGCCTAGATTTTTATTTTGGCACTATTAATGAGTTCGTAATACCACTGACAAGCTTTATTGAAGGTCTTGGATAAGGCATAAGTTCCCGTAGGCATGAGTGTCGAGAATTTGGCCGCAATAATAGAAAATATCGTGGGAAGTCATTGCATTTTGTTCAGTGAGGAAGAGTTGCCATTTGAGGGAGTGATGCATAACAAAGTTTTGCACATCACTGTCGTTTATCGAGACTATGTGATTAATTGAGTATTGATAGATGACAGATCTGGTTTGAACATTTGTCCTCTTTCTATATTGGTTCAAATGGGCTATGATTTGAGGAAAATTTGCCAAAGCCACGTAAATGTACAGGAATTTAATGGAGAACAGAGAGATTCCATAGGCATAATTGATTTGTACATCTAGATAGGACCTGCTGAATTTAAGGCTAAATTTTATGTTATGGATATCCATCCTAGTTACAACCTACTCTTGGGAAGACCATGGATCCATGGTGCAAAGGCAGTTTCATCGACCCTTACTCAGTTATTGAAGTTTATTCGGGTGGATCATGAAATAGTCATCAAGGAAAAGAAAGTCATGTGAATCATCCCAATGGTTGTGTGCCAGTGATTAAAGATATCTCAAAGGGTAGTAGTGTTTATATAGTGGAAATTGTGAGTGTTGCAGAGAAAGATCTGATGCCCAAAGCTCCAATGTCTTCTGTCTACAAAATAATTACAACTGTGATGTTAAAAGTGGGTTTGAGCTTAGTCGAGGCTTGGATAGGAATCTGGAGAGAATTATTGAGCCCATTATTGTCCCAGAAAAATCATCTAAGTGTGGGTTAGGATACCAACCAACAGAGGAGGATTAGATTGAGGATAGGTCAAAAACGAGTCTGCCTAGGCCCTTACCGCTCCTGTGCCAGTCATTTCCCATGCATGAGATGTCAAATAATATTGGTCTTGGGGATGGGATAGGAAATATTTGAGGGATGCAATATTATGCCAGAAGATTTCTCGAAGTCTAGTGGGGTGAAGAAGGTTGCACCAGGAGAGGCTTTGCAAAACTATACCTCCACTCCACTTATAAGCCATTACCCACCGTGGTAGATGAAAGGGCAATTACTAGTAGTTTTTAAAATTGGTGATCATCCAGAGGGGGCCCTGTGATCTACCCTTTTATGTATCAAACTTCCTTTTCGTGTTTTACTGCATTTAAAAAGGCATAGGCCTGTATTTGCGAAGGTCATGAGCCATAGTTTGTACTTATTTCCCAAATTTCAATGAAAAGGATTCCTTTTATTTAAGAAGTTATTTTGAAATATAATTATATTAATATCTTGTTAACATCTAACTTGGTTTGTTAGTTTATTACAGTAGCAGTAATTTAAAACCTGCTAATGTCATGTCATGTCATGTTAAGGCTTAGATGAACAAAGTGAGAGAAATAATAATGATTGAAAAGAAGGTGATGAGGAGCGCTTAGTAGAAGATATATAGGAGTTTGAGAACTTAGAGAAGCCCAACCTAGAGCAAACTGAAACAGTCAACCTGGGCGATCATGATGAAATCAAAGAAATAAGTGTCAGTGTTCACTTAGTAAAGGCACAAAAGATAAAACTCATTCGCTTGCTGTAGGAGTATATTGACATATTTGCTTGTTCCTACGATGATATGCCGGGACTAAGCACTAACATTATGTCGCATAAGTTACCAATCAATCCCGAGTTTGATCCAGTTAAGTAAAAAATGTAAAAAATTCAAGTTGGACTTAAGTTTGAAGATCAAAGAAGAAGTGATGAAGCAAATTCAATCTTAAGGTTATGGAGGTCACAAAATATCTGACATGGATCGCTAATATAATCCCAGTATCGAAGAAGGAAGGCAAGATTCAGATTTAGGTTGACTATAGAGATTTGAATAGAGCTAGTCCTAAAGATAATTTTCCACTACCCAATATCCACATCCTCATCGATAACTATGTGAAGCATGAAATGTAGCCTTTCATGGATTGTTTTGTTGGGTATCATCAAATATTGATGGGTGAGAAAGCTGCAGAAAAAATAACTTTTATTACGCCCTGGGTGTTTATTATTACAGGGTAATGCCTCTTGGTATTAAGAATGTGGGTGCGACATACATGAGGGCTATTATGATGATTTTTCATGATATGATCCATAAAGATATTGATATGTATATGGATGATGTAATTATCAAATCCCGCAAGAGTTCAGATCATCTGACCCATCTGTAAAAATTCTTCAGCAGATTAAGAAAGTACAACTTGAAGTTAAATCCTGCTAAGTGTGGTTTCAGTATGCCATCTAGAAAATTATTAGGGTTCATAGTCAGCAGAAGGGGAATCGATCTTGACCCATCCAATATCAAAACAATTCAAGATTTACCATCGCCAAGGACCAAGAAAAAGGTTATGAGTTTCCTAGATCGTTTGAATTACATTCGCAGGTTCATTGCCCAATCAACAGTCATATGTGAGTTAATTCTTAAGATGTTGAAGAAAGATGCACTGAATGAGTGGATAGAAGAATGCTAGAAAACTTTTGATAGAATCAAGGAATATTTGTCTGCCCCGTCGATTTTGGTTCCACCAAGGGAATGAAGCCCGTTGTTGCTTTACCTTTTGGTCTCATAGAATGCTTTTGATGTGTCCTCGGGCAACATAACAATACCAGTAAGAAGGAGAAATAAATCTACTACTTGAGTAAAAAGTTTACTCCATATGAGGCTTCTTACACTCTTATAGAAAGAACGTGTTGTGCTTTGACCTGGGCCATACAAAAGTTAAGGCATTATCTATCATCATACACAACATATCTCATTTCCAGAATGGATCTGTTGAAGTATAAATTTTAGAAAGTTATGCCTATAGGAAAGTTAGCTAAGTTGTAAATGTTGCTGAGTGAGTTCGACATCATATATGTTACTCAAAAGGAAATCAAGGGACAAGCCATAGTAAATCATTTAGATGAGAATTGGGTAGATAATAGGTACAAACCACTTTGAACTTACTTCCCAGATGAGGAGATTTTATTCGCAGGATAAGATATTGCAGAGATGTAGCCCGAATGGAGATTATTCTTTGATGTAGTGGTCAACTTCAAAGGCTTAGAAATTGGAGCTGTTTTGGGGTCAGAAACAGGCTAACACTATTCAGTAACCACTAAGTTGCGCTTCCTGTGTACTAATAACATGGCTGAATATGAGGCTTGTATCCTAGGTATCAAATTGGCACTTGATATGGGTGTTAGTGAATTATTATTCATCGGAGACTCAGACTTACTGATTCACCAGGTACGAGGAGAATGGGCGGTAAAGAATGCCAAGCTTACTCCTTATGTGGAGCTGGTACAAGAATTATATGGAAGATTCAAGGAAGTTGATTTCACACATATTCCAAGGATATAAAATGAGTTTGCTGATGCTTTGGCTACTATAGCCTCTATGATTTAGCACCCAGATCAGAGTTACATTGAACTCTTGGAAATAAGCTTAAAGGAGCAACCCGCATATTGTGCGCATGTCGAAGAAGAGTCTGACAGAAAGCCATGGTACTATGATATTAAAAGGTATTTAGAATTTAGAATATATCTTAACGAGGCTAGCAACAATCATAAGAAATCCAATGTTCGGCAAAGAATTATTTCCAAGTAGGGAAATACTTTTTAGGAGTACTCCAGACTTAGGATTCTTAAGATGTGTTGATGCCGCAGAAGCTACGAAATTGATAAAGAAAATACAAGCTGGGGTCTGTGGGCCCCATATAAATGGGTTTTCCCTTGCTAGAAAGATTTTAAGAACTGGTTATTTCTGGATAACTGTGGAAAATGATTATAGCAAGTACATGCAAAAATGCCCAAAATGTCAGATACACGGAGATTTGATTCGAATGCCTCCACATGAGCTTTATGCGATGAGTTCACCTTAGCCTTTCGTAGTTTGGGGTATGGATGTTATTGGACCAATTGAGCCACCGGCGTTAAATTGGCATAGATTCATTTTGGTTGGTATTGATTACTTTAATAAGTAGGTTGAAGCTGCTTCAAATAGAGCCATCACCAAGAAAGTGGTTGTAGATTTTGTTAGGAATAACTTGATTTGCCGATTTGGAGTGCCATAATCGATCATTATTGATAACGGGGAAAACCTGAACAGTCACTTGATGAATGATATTTGTGATCAGTTCAAAATTATCCATCGCAACTCGACCGCATATCATCCATTAATGAATGGAGCCGTGGAAGCTGTCAATAAGAACATTAAGAAGATCTTAAGGAAGATAGCCAAAAATGATAGATCATGGAGTAATATGTTTCCTTACACTCTACTAGGGTATCATACAATAGTTCAAACCTCCACCGGGGTAACTCCTTAGCTACTTGTTTATGGGAATGAAACTGTGATACCTGTCAAGGTTGAAATACTTTCCTTAAGGATTATTCAAGAAGTCAGACTTAGTCACAAATAATGGATTCACACTTGCTATGAACAACTCATGTTGATTGATGAGAAGAGAATAGCTGTCGTGTGTCATGTCCAGTTGTACCAACAGATATGATCCATGCCTTCAACAAAAAAGTAAGAGCTTCAACATTTGAATTTGGGCAATTGATCCTCAAATGCATATTCCCTCATCAAAAAGAGTACAAAGGCAAGTTTTCTCCAAATTGGCAAGGACCAACATAGTTCACAAGGTACTATTCGGAGGATCTCTAATTCTATCTAATATGGATGGTCAAGAGTGGACCACGCCAATCAATTCTGATGACGTAAGAAGACACTATCTTTAAAGGATGTTTTAGTTTTGTTTCCTTGGTTTATTTGTAATCGCCTTTATAGTAGTATTTGATCTATGATGTGTAATTTCTTAGAACCTATTTCCTTTCATGTACGAACTACGTTTGACCTAAACTCCCAAGATAGGGATACGTAGATGGCCTATGTCGGCTTCGGTCAATCCCTTAGGAGAATTTATCCTTTCTTTTCATGTACGAACTATGTTTGACCTGAATTCCGAAGAAAGGGATACGTAGGTGGCCTATGCCGGCTTAGGTCAACCCATTAAATTTTTCTATATATCCCTAGCGTAGTCCTGAACTATGTTTGACCTGATTCCTGCTTCAACGAGATACATAGGCGCCCCAATAGCTCAGTCATATAACCCCAGGAAATGGAAACTGGGGTAGAATTTTTGAGAAGGAATCTCAAAACTTCACAAGAGGAAGATCATCATCTAGCAAAGAGGACGAAGCCAACAAAGACTTCGGATCCTCTCGAGTGGAGATCATCTCAAACAACTTTAAACAGGGGAAGAAATTTTGACGAGTTCCTTAAAATTTACACTAATATATGAGAATATATTTCAAATCCCCCAGCATCAGAGATCAAAGTCAAAGTTTTGGAAGTCACCAGCTGCTACAAAGTCTAGGCAGACTAATTCTTCGGCAATGATAAAACTTTCTGAAGAACCTTCCAACGATAATGAATCCTTAGAAATCCTCCGTTAAACGTCAAGATACAGTCAGAACAAGAGAAAGGCATTCGTTGAGCTAGTACATGACATGACTGACAGAGATTTTCTAAAAGCTGTTACAGAAAGTTTTGAAACTAGTTTATAAAAATAAGACTACTTTAAAAAATCTATACAAATCTTTTTACTTGGTAATTGTCTAGGCATCTATTGGAATGAGGAGTTGGGGTAAAAGTCCCAACATGACGGAGTACCCGAAAGATGGAGAGGAGCAAACCAAGGATCAAAGAAGGTCAACACAGAGTAGTTTCACTAAAAAATGAATAATTTTTCTGTGGATGCAGGTATCAGTACATAAAAAATGGAAATCTTTTTTCAAGAAAATTCCCAAGCGGGATGCAAGCCACACCAGAGCATATAATGCTCAAGAACGGTATTTTTTGGGTAACCTTAAAATGGATTTAATACCCATTTATCGAAGAACTTTTGAATTGTCTATCTCATTTCTTAAGACCGTGAAGGACAATAAAGGCACCTTATTTTCTTTACGAGTATTGTATTTAGGATTTTCCTAAAAAATAGTCGCTACCAAATGCGACTTTATGTCTACCAAATATTTATCTTGAGCGCAGGTACATTCAAGAGAGTCAGCAAAATAAATACAACAATCAAAAGGGTCACTTAATAAGAGAGAGAGCAGAGATTCATCCTCAAAATTTGCCTTGAAGCACAGTAAATGGTACATATAGAATGTAAAATGCAGACAAGCAAACTCAGGTGAAACTATTTTCAAAATCACCGGAAGAACCATTTCATATCACTGCATTGCCAAGAGGGCCATAGCATTCAATATCTGATGACATGCGAGATAGCATACGCTGGCATTGAGGATATCATTTGCATCAAATATCTGATGACACGTGAGATAGCATATGCTGGTGTTGAGGATATCATAACATTTAAATATCTATTGACATCCGAGATAGCATACGTTGGCATCAAGGATATCATCCGCATTAAATATCTGATGACATACGAGATAGCATAAGCTGGCGTCAAAGATATCATCCGTATCAAATATCTATTGACATGCGAGATAGCATACGCTAGCGTTGAGGATATCATAGCATTTGAATATCTGTTGATATGCAAGATAGCATACACTGGCATCATGGATATCATAATATTTAAATATCTGTTGACGCGGTACAACATACACTAGCATCAAGGATAACATCATTATTCAATATCTATTGACATGTGAGATAGCATATGCTGGCGTCGAGGATATTACTAACATTTAATATTTTTTGACACGCGAGATAGCATACACTGGCATCGAGGATATCATTAGCATTTAATATCTATTGACATATGAGATATCATATACTGGCATCGATGATAGCTCATCACAAATCAGTATTTGAATGCATCAAAAACACGTGATCCAAATGACACATGAGATTTTCTAGAAATTATCAATATGAGGATCATTTATAAGTCGTATTATTTAAAATAGGATGGCGTGCAAGATTACCTATGAGTTGACAGTCCAATGGTCATCTGTAAGCTGCAACAATATCCTACCCAAATAGTGTGCAAGGTTATCCAAAGATTGATAGTTTGAAGGTTATCCATAAGTCACAACTAGATCCTTATTGGAGAGTATGCAAGATTATAAAATTGATAAGTCCAAGGGTTATCTATAAGACGCATCATATATAGGATCAATTATGTGCAGGATTATCCAAATACTACCAATTTGAGAGATATTTATAAGTCATATTGTATTCAAGGTTGGATAATGTGCAGGTATACATGAGAACTATCAATTGGAGGGATATCTATAAGCCATCTCTTATCCAAGGTCGGATAATGTGCAAGATTACCAAAAGGATACCAATTCAAAGGATATCTATAATTCGCCTCATATCCAACATCAAATAATGCACAAGATTTTCCAAAGATTGACAATTCAAGGGAAATCTATAAGTTGTATCGATACAAAAGATACACAGGACTTACCCGAGATCATATGAAAATAATTATTGGTAACAATCGAAGAGGTTATCACATAATAAAAAATATAGGTGACCAAAGGGTTGCCGCAGCAACATAAGATTACACAGTTGCAGAGGCCGTTCTGCATAAAGCATCGTCAGTGTCAAAAAGGGCCACCCCATTTTAAAGACATATCCATTCGACAAATGAGCTAACTATGTAACGACCAAGAGATTTGTTGTGTCTGTTATTGCAAGTTATTTTCTTTCAGATAGGTACATGAGAGGACGACTTTGCTTTTCAAGCGACAACTCACATGGAGATATGGTTAAGACTATATACCTCTTTTGTGAATTATGCTTAGCACTAACATTATTTGCTTGAAACATTGTAGAGAGCATCCAAGAGGATAAAAATATCAAATCAAAACCATAGTTGCAAATGACTCCAGCTAGGACGCAGCACAATGTGAAACTCTTTCTTAGTAGCAAACGGGACATAGTCTAGAGAAGGATGTCAAACTCTCTAGACGCGAGCTAAAGGATGATCACCACTACCATCTAATACCCATATTAGAAGGATTGCGGGTATTCTGGGTATTTCAGTTTCAGCCATACTTTTAGATATTTCTAAGATCATACCAAGGGTAAACTTCTTTTTCTTTCAAATCCGGGTGACAACATACATAGAGTTTTGGAAATTATGTCCAGGTAAGTTATTACCTATGGATGTGAAGGATCCCACATTCATAGTTAAAAGGTTACAAACCTCTTTTTTCCAACTCAATCAACTTGTCACTCATCCCGAACCAAAGATTGTCTAAAATAAAAGACTATCTTTTCTATCGATTGAGTCAAACTACAAGCGGTCTGATTCCCTGATATTGGGTATATGTAGGATGGGCTCTTTATTGAAAACTCAACTACATTCCAACCTTTCCCCAATCCCTTTATTCTCTAGCTTTTTGGTTTTACCAAAAACTCCAAAACTGAGATACCTGCTGGATTTTTTTAAAATAATGCTTTAAGTAAAGCTTTATGAACTACAAGTGGCCTGAATTCTCATGTAACCTAAGATATGTAGGAAACTTGATACTGAGGTCTGACCATAATGCTATGAAACTCGTGCGAAAGCCTACCTATTTTCAAATTTAAATTTGTGGTCGGATAAAAAATTAGGAACATCAACCTCCCTTTGCCTAGGGATACTTGTATCCACTCTACCCAAAGGGAGGGGGCAGTTTTTGACACCTAATTTTTGCCCTCCACAACTAAATTTAATCCTGAGCTTCTTTGATTTTTAATAAAATCAAAATATTTGTTTCATCTGAATAAAAACTATTTAAAATATTTCTGTACGTAATTTTATCATTTTAAGTAACAATTATATACTATTGTTTTCAATTATTTGAGATTATATAATTTGATTACTTAAATATTTATTCTATGGAATATCAGATTTTAATTAAGGATTATTTTAAAAATAAATATATTGATTAAAATCTTGATTTTGATATAATTTATTATCAAAATAATTTATTTGAATAAATATGTGTTTGATTTTATTAAATCAAGAAGCTCGGGATTAAGTGAGGTATTAATTCGTATTGAATTTCAATTTATTTTGGCTAACCTATTAAATTTGAATATGATCAAAATTAAATTGGCCCCAATTACAATGCAATTGGCTAATTGATTTTCAATTTGGCCAAAATTTAAGTAGATTTAGCTAATTCTTAATTTAATTGGGGTTATTTTTAAAAATAACCCCAAAATTGAAAATTACCAAAATTATACCAACCAACTCATTCCCTCTATATTTTTTTAACAACCACCAGCAGCTAAACATTTAACCATGTCCATCCTAAATCCACCAACCTGCTCCTGCCCAATCTCTTAATCCCTTCTAATCTTAACCCGTACAACAGTACGTACAAAACACCAATAATTCTCAACCAGTGTACAACACAACAAACAACACCGATGATATCTCCTGGACTCAACCCACGTCCAGTAGCTTTCAACAACCTGACTTTAACCCGATCTCACCCCGAACCCCTTTGGCCATGTTGTTTCTCTTATAAAAAGCTTCTATAATTTGGCTAGATGGTAGCCAAGTCGGTTGTCAAGGAATATTCCCAAGAAATCCGTTGGAAATTTATTTGATTTGGTACTATGAAGGTACATATGTGCTAAATTTTGATTGGTGGAAAAAGAATTTTGTTTTCTTCTCAAGATTCTCAAATTCGAAATTCCTTCTAGAATTCCAAATTGAGTACATGAATATGTGGAAATTGTTGTTATCATCCAGAATTCAAAATGTCTCACTTGGAAAATTCTGAGATTACCCCCTATTTCTACATTGATTAAGGCTCGAGAATCCATTCCGAGATTTCTTCTATAAAAGGCTCCTGATTGAGAAGAAAACTTTTTTCTTGGAGAGAAAAAAGGGAGAAAAACTGGTCTCGAGAATAGAAGAGAATTTTATTCAGTAAAATTTTTAGGAAAAGTAGTTGGCTAGTCAAAATTTTTGCAGCGGCATCGATCTTTTCGGTGGTGGTGAACTCCGAAAGAGATCGAAGTTTTGTTTTGCTGCTACAAAATAGGTAACATTCTGTTCTATTTAATTTTCAATTACTTCGGCTTCATCTCATGATTCTATAGTGATAAGTAAACTTGTGCGCTTGGCTGTCCACTGTAGAGGCCTTAAAGGCCATAATTTCTTTTTTGATGAAAGAAATGTTGGTTACATTATTACGTTGTGATAATTTTGTCTTAGCTGTTGTTGTTGTTTTTTGTTATCTTTATCCCGGCCTTGTTATTTGTCATTTATTTTTGACGTTATTGATTAACTTTTGACCTGACTCTTTATCAAGAGTACTGACTGATGTTTGGGCTGCTAGTTTCTCTCCTAAAGTTAATGCCTTTAATTTTTTGTTTCATTACCTATCTTGATGTCGTCTAGTGTAATTCATTATTTCTATTTAGTTGGTAGTTTTATTGGTAGGACTACCTCTTGAGGTCTTTTTAGCTTCTCAAATGCCAAAACAACATAAGAAAAGGTCCAAAAGCATACCAAAAAGTCCTGAGATTCCTCAACGACTGTTTCGTTCGAATTTGTCAGAATAAGGAGGAGGATTGGGAATAACATGTCTTCTTGTTCACTGATACTGTTGATGTTATTATTCAGTTGATAATTTCATTAGTAGGACTTTATTTTATATTCTTAGGCTCTTTAAATGCCAAGAGGATGATAAGGGTATGTCTAATGGTATACATGAAATTCTGTGATTCCTTGAGGATCATCCCAACCATTTAAAATCTCTCTTTTAAGTCCTTTGAAAAGAGGAGGAGGATAAAAAATAATATGCCCCACTAGCTCTCTTTTTTTAGCCTATGGGTCATGTTTCATTTTTGTTGTTGAATTGTAACATTTGAATTTTTTTCTCATTTATTCCCCCTTTGAGTTTGTTTCAAGTCAATATTTTTGTTTATTTGAACCCCAGGGAAAATGTAATGGCTTTGTTGTAAAAGAGAATGGATTGGGTCTCTTTGAAGTCAAAAATCATTGCATGGTATACATCTTCTCCTGAGCTGGATTTGTGGCATTTCTTTTAGTTATAAATTTTAGGGCTTAAAACTCTTGAAGTTTTGTAAGACCATGTTTGGAGAATCATTGAATTTGATTTTTAAGCCTGTTGCGAATAGTAGAGATTTTGGAGGTTGTCTTATCATTGTCGCGACCTTCAGAAGTTTTTTTTTTTTTTTTGGGGGGGGGGGGGGGATTAAGACTGGGAACTTTGAGAATTCACTTTATCTTTGAGTCTTCTATTTTACTATTTGCTTATATGATTTAACCGAAACTCGCATGGTCTCTTTGATTCATGATATTAAAAGTGGCCTGCGAATTTGCATAATACCAATCATGAGGATCTCCAATATCCTATATTTTTGTTCTTTCACATTATTTGACAAAATGAGGGAAGGATTTGTTCAAGATTGTTAAGTTGATCAATTAGTTTTGAATCAGTTTAGGGATGGCTCCCCACCGTAAAAGAAATTGCCTGAAACTGCTTTTCGAAGTCCATTTGTTTTGGATATATTTTCTTTGTGATGCTTTGATTAAATATGCTTCCTTTTTCTTGATTGTTTATTTACAAGTTTGTTTTTTTCTTATTATTCTTATCCTTGCTCACTGGAACTTGCAAAGTTAGCCTCAAACATCCTTCTCCATGCTAAAAGTCGATTAACATGTTTTTATGTATTGATGATAAGTATAATTACCTGACTTTACCATGTTGTGTATGTCTGTTTTCCTTGGCATTTTTGTATATTAACTTACTGCCTTTTATTTTATTTTGGATCACCACGGATTCCTTTTCATCTATTGATCTATTATACTTCTTATTTATATGGTGTTTGATATTCTGGATGCCAATTGATCTCCTCTATCTCTTTCCTTGCATGTGAACCCGTTTTGGAGTTCCGCTTTAACTTTTCCCCTTTGCATTTCTTAATGGGCCTTTGAGGCCCACTATTTCTAGCAAGTCCATCCCGAAAGAATGCCCAAAAATAATGATGTACATAGCATACGAGGAGTTGAAAAAAGAAGGAGGATTTAGAATCTCATTATTAAAGTAGCTAAGAGACATAAAAAGTCTCATTTTTTCTTTTTTATTTATTGCTTTAGCTATCTTTAGTCATTTAGTTACGTATTTATTCATTTATTTTGGGTCTAGAAGCCAAAGTTGTAAACTAATACAGGTGAAGCCGATTATGGGCCAAAAAGGCTCGAGAATATATTTAGGAAGGGTTAGGGGCCAAAGCCCAATATCTAGATTAGGATAGGTGAAGTTGGTCCAAGAGCCCAATTAGACTAGGACAGGGTGATAGATTTGGGCTTAAGGGCCTAAATCATTTATTTCTTCTCCTCCTTCCTTTTTATATGTTGTTTGCTTTGTGTGTTTACGAACCTAGTTAAACCCCTAACTAAGTTGCTAAAAAATTAATTTTGCAAAAAACTTTCGAAATATGCCTTAATCAACTTCTTTTCAACAATAGATTTTTTGTTTTAGAAGTTAGTCAAAAGGAAATTATTTTTTCAAACAGTCCGGATAACCCAAGTCAACGGACATTTTAGGTGCCTTAAACAAAACCTTCCTGAAATGTTAATAGGAACTGCTTACCTAGAATCTCTAAACTTGAATGATTTTTTTGTTTGAATCATGTAAAGGTTTTCTTAATTTTTCCAAATAAATTAAGTGGCGACTCTAAAGTCATATTCCCACAAAACAAGAGGAATAGTAAATTTAGTAGGCAGTGAATCAAGACATGAGGGGTACTAGAAAATATGGCTATACCCCTGAAGTTATGATACCATAAGCAGGAGTCAGTGTTGATAGAGGAACACCACTCAAAATCTAAGAAATATTATGTACACATAAGAAACACCATCTAAACAACCCAAAAGACGAATCAACAAATCATGTAGCATTAGAGTGTCAACCAAACACTATGGAACCTAAGCTGTCCCTACACTTTCTGACTGATCGACATCCTCAATATGCTAAAACTTAGGCTCTAGAGAGGCCTCCCTAGCACGTCCTCTAACAGGGACAACTCTTTGTGCCCGTCCTCTACCTCTGGATCAGCCATGAATCCTAATTCACCCTCTGACTAAAGCTCCAACATCGAGTGCTGACTCAGCATCCCTAACATCTCTAGACCTAGTCCTCACCATTTTCATAGAAAAGAGTGGAATACAAGTTTACAATTAGGGTGTGAATAACCTGTATGATGAGGAATCAAATTAGAGAAGTTTTTCCTGAAGATATCTTGTAGCCTCTTGAAGATAGATACGAATGTATATATACCTATCTACAAGAATCTACAAGTCACCCCGCTCTAACACTCATGAGACAGATGAACTTGATGCTCTGATATCAACTTTTCTACTATACACTCCTATAACCTTGGAAAACTTTTTTCTAAAACAAAATTTTGGTTTTACTCCTTTTATTTTTGGACCCATCTTAAATATGATTAGTAAGAGTGTTATTATATTTTTTAATGTATATGCATTATATTTGAATGTTTTAGTTGATTTTGAGATCATTCAAAAGGGTAAGGATCCATGTTGAAGGTTTTAGGCTCAAATTTCATCATTTCAAGGTAGGCTATGGCTTAAATTTCTTCAGACTGGATTGAGTAGTTAATAAATAAGTAAAGTTATTAAGATTATATATGTCCCGTTGGTAGTGACCTGGTGAAATTAATCTTTGCAATCCTTTCTTATTCCATCCCATCCTGATAATGCTTTTATCTAAATGTTACCGCATGCTATTTATCCAAGATCAAAATTGAGCTATTCAAAAGGCTTAACAATTAATTGATGCACCACCTACCAATTATAAATTATAACTCCAACATAAATGAACAAATTAGCCCCCCTCCCCCCTCATTATTTAAAACTTATCATACTTATGCATTTCAAATAACAACTACTTAAGGTAAGGGGGTCCACTCAAATAACCAATTTCATCTACTACCTTTAATTATGCTCTATGTGGTGGCTAGTTATTCAAGCATCAAAATTTCTGTTAAATCACACATCATACAAGTCCACTATCAATAACACACAACCAATTCACAACTATTTCACTTATCACAGATTATCAAAACCATCAATTAAGCTGCAACTTAAACAAAATCAAATATAGGGAATTACCTTAGGCAGTCGACTCAACCTATATTCTTGTTTTTCTAAAACACACGTTAGGCACCACATTCTTGGTGATCACTAGTTAATCTTCTACATTTTAATCACAGCTTGAACGAGCAGATATTAATTAAAACCTTGTTATAATTCAGTTATTTGTGTTTCCTAATGGGATAAGGTAGTCCTAATTAGGCTAATTGAGATATCAATTGGAATTAGAGATACCAGATGGACTCAACCTATACAAATAATCCATTAGAATGGCACAAAAGAAAAGAAGGAAGGAAAAGAAATCTCAAAATTCCTTATAGCTTTCTGAAGATTTGATGTGGATATCTGTACACCAATTCGCATGACTCTAATCGTCATTTGCACTTGTACTTATGAGATAAGTGACCTATGTTAATGTCACGCCTCAAATCCTATTGGGGCGGACTGACACCCATAACCGAGGAGGCCCGGGAGAACCAGCTCATAACCTTATACTTCCCATGCATACCTCTATGACAACCCGAAATTCGGACAGCATCATGTCGTAAATAAAAGGAAATAATCACCTCTATAAGCTCGAGCACACACACATATATATATACAATGCTTGGTCGTTGGAGCCATCACGTCTATTAACAAAACACCACTTTGACTGTACATTAGGTCTACAAAGCCTCTAGATAATACACAGAGTTTAACTAAGGTCTGGACACACCCCGCCATATAACTAACTTCTATACAATACCAAAAGTGACTGGATATGATACGGAAAGCCCCGAAGCAAACTAGAGCTCACCAAAAGCAGCTGGATATCCTGGCTCCTACTTGTACGGTGTATGAGGTAAGGTACCTGTGCCTGCAGCATGAAATGCAGGTCCCCCCATGGGGGACGTCAGTACGAAATATATACTGAGTATGTAAAGCTGTAGATAATCACATATGATATAGGAGCTCAATAGAAATCAGAAACAAGTGAATAAATCGTAATAGGAGTGGACCACACTTACTCAAACTGGTGACAACCTGTACATTGTATTTATTCAATCACTTTACCTTTGTTCTTATCATCTTTGTAATCATTATTGTACTGTACTGTGACTATTAGGCTGCCTCCAGTACATATCAACTGGGATCGACCCATGATAGGCTTATGCCTCTAGGATATCACCCATAAACACATAAATAGGGATCGACCCATGATAGGCTTATGCCCCTGGGATACCACCCGATAAGAGAGAACTTCCATCACTTAGTTCAATTAATCTTTGAGATTGTTATGTCGGTCGCCACCGCATCTTTGATACTTTGAAACAATGATACATCAATAAGAGACATATGAATAGACCATCAATGCAATAACAATGAAGTAAGAACTCATTGGCACATCAATGAAGTGTTGTAGAGTCATCAATGCCATAACAATGAAGTAGGAACTTATTGGTATATCAATGAAACGTTTTGGAGTCATTAATAGCACATGGATCTTGTTTGAGTAACCGGATACCTTCTGACATTCATTAGTGCAATAAACATGTAAGATTTGGAAGACAAGTAAGTATTGGAATGTCTTGATATTTTGTAAGGTGGAAACAAGTTCATTGGTAACATAGGACATCATACAAAACCATTATGGATCACATGTTATTGAATAACTTCGGAAACTTTCTTAATAGAACAATTGTTCACTTTCATGCCAAAGATATGGTATAGAGTATGCTTTACATACCTGACTGTCAACCTTCAATACTAGTCCCAAATGGACTTCCCGTCTTTTCAGATTACTTATCTACAATAAACATATATAGCAATCTAGTATTAGCAACCAAACGTCACAATTCAATTATTTGAATTCACCAAACTAGTGGTTGAGTAGTAAGCCTTAATTACACCATAAAGGGTGTCACTTTAACCTTCTTATACTCCAATTACATTCATATGCCATGCATATTCATACAACATCCTCCAATATCAAGTTTGGATTCATTTATCCTTCCAACCAATCCATTAAACCAAATTGAGCCATAGACATAAATAATCATCAATTCAATAGTATATCACCATATCCACCTTCCATAACTCAATTACCATATTCACCTTCCATAACTCAATTACCATATCCACCTTCCATAACTCAATACAACCAAACCATGCAAAATAGTCCATAACCCTATTTCTATCACCTTTCAATAACAACCAATACATATAATCCTCTATCATACATATACATATGGAAAAGAACAAGGCAAACAATATTCATACCTTAGAATTCACCTCTTGATTATGCAATCCTGTTTCCACAAATAATAGGTGCCGTTCGAAGCTCTCGAGATGACAAACGCAGTTATCGGATTACTTTGGAATTTCTACGGTTGAATCAAAAGTAATTTAAAGGTCAAATTTGGCTAGGGTTTGTTCTTTCTCAATGATTGATGATGAAAATGAGTTTTTGAACTCATATACATGTATATATACACATATTCCCGTCCATAATATAATAGGAAATGATCAAAATTCCTTTAAAATTTAAATAATGCCAAATTTGTCCTTTGGTGGACTATTTTGATAAGCTAAAGTAGATCGACCATAACTCTTTGCTCCGATATCATATTTGGGTGAAATTGGTATATTTGGAAATATAATTCAAAGGGCTTTCATTTTATATAAAGTAGGACACCCAATTCGTCCTGTACAAGGAGTTATGGTCGTTTGAAGTTGACCCTAAAAATCTGTTTTGAGAGGTTGAAGTAAAACGAGTATAACTCCTTACTCAGATGTTGGATTTGGATAAAACCAATTGCATTGGAAAGAAGACTCAAAGAAGACTCAAAGATCTTTCTTTTCATAGGTTGAAGATCTCCCAGTTCATTATATTAATGGAGTTATGATCATTCGAACTTGACCCAAATAATTGGCTGGCCTCAGTGGTTTGTGTGCAGGAAATTTTCCTGCACATTTACTATTCTCAAATATCCCGGCCACCATTTAATATTTTCGAACATGCTCGATTATATATGAAACCTATCCGTTTTTGGAAATCTTTATATCGTTGGAAAGCTTATTCAATAACCTTCGCATGGAACCATCGACGGGCAAATTCAGTTATAAATAAAATAAAAAATTAATTCCATATAAATAAGACTAATACACGTACTTGAATACTCCAATACATGTACTTGAATACGGGGTGTTACAGTTCAGATGCCAATTGGCCTAACTATGTAATACGCCACAAGATTCTAGATAAGTTTCCAAATATTCGTATATGATTAAAGACCCTGAAGTGATGATGGCAAGCCATAATTAAAGGTCTTGACCATTCATCTAAAGTATAAAGTTTTTCTAATGTGAATCATGGTCATAAAAGCACTAAGAGCAAGTCGAGTTGAGAGCACATGTATCTATTGAGCTATAGTATTCTATCCCACAAGGGTCAAATTTAAACGAGTAAAACTCCTAGAATATAATGATTCAGGTGATTTACTATTTATCAAATAAAACTCTTTGATCCTTCTTTCCAATAACCTATTTCACCCTAATCCGATGTCGGAGTAGAAAGCTATGCTCATTTTACTTCAGAGTATGTATCTATCAACAAGGTGACAACTAAGTTAACAAGCCATCAACAAGTTGATAAGTTATCAACTTAGTCATCAACCTTAACCAGAATACTTAGGTAAGGTGATGACTAAGTTGACAAGCCATCAACAAGTTAACAAGTTATCAACTTAGCTATCAACCTTAACCAAAATACTTAGGTAAGGTGACGACTAAGTTGACAAGTCATCAACAAGTTGATAAGTTCTCAACTTAGTCGTCATCCTTAACCAAAATACTTAGGAAAGGCGACAACTAAGTTGATAAGTCATCAATTAGTTGACAAGCTATAATCTAAGTCATTAACTGAAAATTTCTGTAATTTTTCTTTTTTTTCATTAGGGGTAATTTGGTCAATTCCTCATATTAAACTCCTCTCCCATGACTTAAATCCTCCAATAAACTCTTTTGTCTATAAAAAGGATCAATTTCCAAATCTTATTATTATCTCCACTCTCAAGAAGAAAAGAAGTAAGGTTTCTCTCAAGAGTTTAATTCCAAGGCTCCGATTCGAGTTTCCTTCAAGATAATCACTAAATTCAGGTATGTGGAATTTTTGAACGAGGTTAATTCTTTCATTCCTGTGACCAAAATACATGGTTTTAAGATTTAATTTATTTATTTTGAATTTGGGTTCATACCCAAATAGTCATACTTTTGAATTATAAAACTACTATGAGAATGAAATCCTTAAGTACATCGAGCATTACATATATTCATGTTTTGACTCATAAGATTCACATTGCAATTTTAAATTTCAATATTTTGACTGGGATTATTGAAAGATTTCAAGTTGATTAGTGAGCATGAAGTTTTTTTTTGAGTTTCTATGAATTAAAGCATAAATTCTAAGTTCTAAATACAAGTATTGAGTTTACAAGAAGATTATGCTCTTAAGCTCCATTGATAAGTTTTATGAAATGATTTAAAGCAAAGATTGATATTTTTATCCTAAAATGAGATATGAAATCCACAGTTATTCATTTTGATTATGGTTTAAAGGTAAAGAGAAGCATAGTTGGTTTTCATTCTATAAACCTTTATACTATTTTAAGGTGGATTTCTTCAAGTATGAGCATATAAGTATTCTGGGAGTAGTATCTAGCAGTGAGAAGGGAATTCAGATAAGCGTATCCTAAATTCCTAGAACCTAGGAGCCACCATAGGTTAAGATTTTTCCCAATATGAATAAAGTTTAGTGATCACTTAAGTTAAGGTTCTATTCCAGTGACAAGGATAGGAAAAATCTCCCCAATGTGAGTAAGATGTTGAAATCCATGGTAGCTCACATGGTTTATGTCGGTTAGAAGAATCTCCCATAAGAAAAATAAAAGTAATGCTTTTAGAAATTAAGTGTTATGGCTCACAAAGTTTATTCTTTTGTTTCATTATTCATGTTTATGATCTTGCAGTCTTTTGTTTACTTTAAGTTCAAGGTAAGTCATTTACACTTAGCATGCATCATTTAAAAGTTTAAATGTATATTCAGTTATTGTTTTACTTATGCATTCACCCCCACATACTTAGTAAATTTTGGAAGTACTGACCCATATATATATATATATATATATGTCTATATGCTACATTGTCTTATAATGTAGGTTCTGGTGCTCGTTTCCAGTAGCACGATTGACCACGGGTCTTATCACCTACATCCTGACTTCTGGTGAGTCCTTATAGTTCGAGGATCTAGTTTATCAGACTTCTATTAGTTGATGAAAGTATTTTAGATATTTATTTTAGTTTGTGTTCGAATTAGCTGGGGTCTGTCCCAGTAGCTCTCTAGTCAGTAGTAGAGGCTTGTCAGATTGTGTTTAAGTAGAGGGTTAACAGGGCCACTTGGTAAGTTGAAGCATATATGATAACCAAGTATCCTCATTTCTTTTCTTCCAAATCATCTTCTACCGAAGGTAAATAGTTATTTTCAGTCACAACTCTTCCTCTTTAAGCCTGTTTAAGTATTCTTAAGTCATATCTTATGTTGTGAGTGATTGGATATTTATGATAGATATAAGCTTGGTTATAAGTTCGTTGTAGAGGTGTGTTTTCTTTTCCAAATCCTAATCCTAGAGAATCACATTTGAGTATGAATGTTCCCAAGGGGAATATAATGTAATACCCAACAAGTTTTTAGATAAGTTTCCAACTATTTGAATTGAGAACACATGTATCAATTGAGTTTTAGTATTTCAACCTACAAGGGTTAATTGTAAATGAATAAAACTCCTAGAATATAATAATTCATGTGATATACTATTTATCAAATGGAAAATCTTTGAGTTTTCTTTCCAATACGTCCTATTTTACCTTAATCCTGTATCAGAGTAGAAAGTTATGCTTATTTTAATTCAGAGTGTTTGTCTGTCAATAAGGTGACAACTAAGTTGACAAGCTGTCAACAAGTTGATAAGTTATCAACTTAGACGTCAACCTTAACTAGAATACTTAGGTAAGGTGACGACTAAGTTGACAAGTCGTCAAAAAGTTAATAAGTCACCAACCTTAACCAAAATACATAGGTAAGGTAATGACTAAGTTGACAAGCCGTCAACAAGTTGATAAGTTCTCAACTTAGTCATCAGCCTTGACCATAATGCTTAGGAAAGGTAACAACTAAGTTTATAATCCATCAACTAGTTGACAAGCCATCAACTAAGTCATCAACTAAAAATTTCTATAATTTTTCTTTTTGTTCCTTAGGGGTAATTTGGTCTTTTTCTCATATTAAAATCCTCTCCCACGACTTAAATCCTCCAATAAACTCTTTTTCCCATAAAAAGGATTAGTTTCCAAAGCTTATTATTCTCTCCACTCATTAGAATAAAGGAAGTAGGGTTTCTCTCAAAAGTTCAATCCCAAGGCTCCGATTCGAGTTTTCTTAAAGATAATCACTAAATTCAGGGATGTGGGGGGGTTTTGAACAAGGTTAATTATTTCATCCTTGTGCTCGAAGTGCATGGTTTTAAGATTTGATTTATTTATTTTGAATTAGGGTTCATACCAAAATAGCCATACTTTTGAATTATAAAACTACCGTGAGAATGAAAGCCTTAAGTACATCAAGCACTGCATATATTCATATTTTCAGTCATAAGATTCATATTGTGATTTTATACATCATTATTTTGACTGGGGTTGTTGAATGATTTCAAGGTGACTAGTGAGCATGAAGTTTTGTTATGAGATCTATGAATTAAAGCATAAATTCTAATTTCTAAATACAAGTATTGAGTTTACAAGAAAATTATGCTCTTAAGCTCCATTGATAAGTTTTATGGCATGATTTAATGTAAAGATTAATCTTTGATCCTAAAATGAGATATGAAATCCACAATTGTTCATCTTGATTATAATTTAAAGGTAAAGAGAAGCATAGCTAGTTTTCATTCTATAAACCCTTATGTTATTTTAAGGTGGATTTCTTAAAGTATGAGCATATTAGTATTTTGGGAGTAGTATTTAGAATCGAGAAGGAAATGCGGATGAGCGTATCCTAAATTCCTAGAAACTATGAGCCACTGTAGGTTAAGCTTTTTCCCAATATGGATAAAGTTCAGTAATCACTTAAGTTAAGATTCTATTCTGATTGCAAGAATAGGACAACTCTCCCCAACATGGGTAAGACGTTGGACTCCATGGTAGATCACATGATTTATGTTGGTTCAAAGAATCTCCCCTAAGAAATAATAAAAGTAAAGCTTTTAAAGATTAAGTGTTATGGCTCACAAAGTTTATTCTTATGTTTCATTATTCATGTTTATGATCTTGCAGTATTTTGCTTTCTTTAAGTTCAAGGTGAGTCATTTACACTTAGCATACATCATTTTAAAGTTTACATGTATATTCAATTATTGTTTTACTTATGCATTCACCCCCACATACTTAGTACATTCCAGAAGTACTAAGCCATATATATGTCTATGTTCTACATTGTCTTATAATGTAGGTTCTAGGGCTTGTTTCCAGCAGAATGATTGACTACAGGCATCATCACCTACATCCTGACTTTTGGTGAGTCCTCATAGTTTGATGACCCAGTTTATCAGAATTCTGTTCGTTGATGAAAGTATTTTAGATATTTGATTTTATTTTATGTTCGGATCAGTTGGGTCTGTCCCAGTGGCTCTCTAGTCAGTGTTAGAGGCTTGTCAGACTGTGTTTATATTTTGAGTTCAAAGTGTTTACTTAAGGTTTCCAAGTTAAGGACCTTCTTTAAGGATATGAAATTGTTTACCTTTAAGTTTCTAAATAATGTTAGTTCACTTTTCATGTGAATTGCAAGCTTAGTAGGTATCATGGGTTAGCTTAAGGTTACTCGTACCCTTGAGCATCGTGTGACATCCAGGGGGTACTTTTGGGATGTTGCAAACTATCTGAGTGAAATCACCATTTATTTCTAATCCACCTAGATAGGAGAACCCCTATTACCCAATTAGGAATACAAAGAAATAAAAAAAAAATGTAACGACCTGAAAATTTGATGAAATATGTGAAATATGTGTTTCTGTGTGATTTCACTATTTTATGCCTCTCCATAGTTTCATTGTAATATTTCTGTAGTGTGGGGGTGATTGATATGGTTTTCGATGCATGTTGATACTGTTTATGTGATATTGTGATTTTTTATGGCTTTGAGAGCCTTATTTTGGATTTATGTGGAATCTTTTGATCCATGCAATGAATGACTGAACAGACTGCACAAGTAACTTTGAAATATTGATTTCAGGCTATTAGACCTTTGGTTCGAGTTTCGGTACACCCAGACTTATTTCGACCTATTGTCGGAAAGTTAAAAAATTAGAAATATGAGTGTGGGATCCATATTTGATCAAAACGACCTCGGATGGAAAATTCGGCTTTTCCAGCAGCTTCAGAATATCAACTTTAGGGTGGTAACATATTTAGTGTGATTTTATGGCTTTTAAATCTCATTCGACCCTCGATTTGAAAAGTTGTGATTTTGAATTTCGGGGGCCAACTCTATGAAAATGATATTTTTTTTAAAAATCTGATATCACCATTGAGTTCGAAGTGTCGAATTTAGTGTGGTTACATAGTTAGTTTGTATATATCAGAATCTAAATAAATCCCGAATATCTCATCGAAGTCCGGATTGAAATTTAAAAAAATAACTTTTATCTTCAGTTGGTGCAGATTTTCCTACACTATTAAAACATTTTTTGGGTCTATTTTGCTCATTTTTCATCTTGTCTCTTGAGAGTTAAATTCTAAAATAATGTGAGATCTTAAAAGTGAAGCTTGTAGGGGCTTGGGAAGCTAGATTAACACCTATTTCTTGATTCTATTACGGATTTAAGGTAAAAATTCACCCTTTTCTTATAATTTTTGATTAATTTCTCAAAATCTTAGGGCTTGATTTTAAACTCCAATTTCACTGTTTTTCACTTGAATAATGTTTTAATCTAATAATTACTAGTTTTTCATCAATTTAATCTTCAAAATAATTCTGATTCTTGATTTTAATCCGAATTTTAAAAATTTTATCCGGTAAAGTTTAGAAATGGTTTTTCTTCGATTTGAACCTTATTTTGATTCGATTTAACTTGAATTTTTTTATGTAGGTTCCTAAAAATATAAAAAATATATTTTTGGAGTAAGGTTACAATTTTGCTCTTCTTTGTCAAAAATCCGCTTCTGGGGTCCATTTTGACCCCGATCCAAAAGTAATCAGCATGAGTGTCATTGTTTTTATTTTAACACATAGATTTTGTATTTGATGGTTTTAGTAGAGTTTGGTACCGTTCATGAGGAATAAAGCTTTGAGAGCAAAAGTTTTGGTTATGGTATTTCGGCTTTTGAGGCATGTTATGGCTTTACTCTTTCAGAATGAGTTGAGTAGTAAATGATGGTACAAAATGCATGTTAAGGGTGGAAACTAATCTTGAAAAATGGCTATCTATGCGTCGTGCTCGTGTGGGCCTATATGTGATGTAATTGTTGAAATTGAGATATTATGTGATATGTGTGACCGTGTGGGGTCTTATATGTTGTTGATAGCCTTTTGAATAAGTGAATATTTTATTATGTTATGGAAAAAGCCTATTGTGGTACCTTATTGTGTATTCCAATATTTTCATATTGTGTTGGCATATGAATCATATGGAATTTTATGGATGTTGGATATAATGAGTAGATATTGGCACGTGGTTATGGAAATATGTATCAATGCGGTTGGTTGTGGAAATACTCATTGTGATTGATTTTGAACATTACATCCTCATATCATACTCATTCATGAAACAAATGGTACTACTGTGAAAACACTACAATACCTTTTTATGACAGAAAATGTGAAATCTTATAAATCCTTCCCAAGGGATGTGAAGGGTAGGAGATATGAATATGGATATAGGGATTGTATATGGGTTAATGAACTCCTCATGGGTCCCAAATCAATAGGCTTGTCTCCGTGGGTGTATACGAGGATTGTGCAACAATTCTAGAGGTTGTGTGATGACCCTGTGCATCATCATCATCATCATATACATTGCACTTACTTTATTGTGTTTATGTTGTGCTTGTATTGTTATATTGACTTGTCATCTATCTGTTTGTTCTATATCTTGACTTGTTAATGATCTTGAATACATGTTCCTCTATTGTTCTATTTGTATGTGATATTGTGTATATTTGTATCCCTATCTGGTGCATTGTTATATTTTGTGTGGATATTGTATAACTGTTAGTGCAAGCAGTGTGGGCTACTGTTGTGGGACATTTGTGGCGTTCCCTTAGTGTATATTTTGTATGCTTTATTTACTACTTTGCTTGGTCGGCCTATGATACCTACTGAGTATAAGTGAACCTTACTCATACCTACTGTGCCCTTTCGATGCAGGTCCTAGCTCGAGTGTACCTCAGCTTACTTGACTCGGACGATTGTTGGAGCTTCCAAGGTAGCAATTGGACATTCATGTGTTCAGAGTTCACCTCTATCTTTCTATAGTAGTTATGTCTTTATTAGTATTTAGAGACAGATGTTGACCTTGTGTAAATATTTTTGATGTATTTGACTCATGATTTGTATTAGTAGTTCTTACACTATTGACACCTAATTTTGGGAATGTATGACATTTGAATATGTTCTTTCCACATTGTTACAATTACTTGTATAGTTCAACTTCATTCTAGAAGACTTACCTTAGGGTATTTCTGTCTTTTTTCTCTTTCTGTATTAGTTTGGATGATAGACTTACTTGTCAAGGTACACCGCGACAAGTGCCATCGTGACCCTCGTTTTGGGGTTGTGACAAAAAATCAAAACTCTAATCAAATGCCTATGAATCTTATTACAAAATTTAATTATTCATAAAAATATTACAACCTTCGGAAGATACAATAAAAGGAATTCTTTACCCCGAGAACCTAGTCTATACATGTACAAGAGTTACTATAGAAAAGTACAACTAATATAAGACTCAGCTTCCACCTTGAGAATGAAAAGATGGAGCTGCTAGAGATCTCTAACCGCATCAAGTAAGAAATATCAATTGATTTTGCAACAGTCTATACCCCGAAAAGGGTATCAAGAGTGGAATCAGTATAACCACACGTACTGGTAGGCATCATCATCCATCCCAAGTTAAATCACGTAATCATAAACAAATATTCAAAATCAAACATGAACTTGCATAGCATGTCAATAAAATTACTTAGTCAACAAATTTCTCAATCACCCCTCTCCCTATTATAATCTCGTTGTTGGATTCTATTAATTAACAATAATTCTTTCTAATCACGAGTCAGTCCATCATACCATATTCATTGCTCTAGCTGGCGACTTCATCACCACTAACCTATGCCTTCTACTTACAACCACACATCTATTTTCGTTCAATTTATGAACTTGAAAGTACATAGTTCACTACAAACACCCAAAGCCATTGGTAACCATTCCATTGATACTCATTCTTAATAAACCCATTCATTAGGAACAATACACGAATTCACCTTCATACATATTTGATACTCAATTTGGGTAAAGTATTATTTCAAGCTTATGGAACTATTCAACGTTCTACCTTAATGCAATCAAGTCAAGTAGATAGACAAATCATCTTCAAGTAAATAGCACGTAATTCAGTTCAACAACAACAATCTTATAAAACGGCTCAATTCATCACTTACTCACAAACTTTATTATCATACAACAAACAACACTAACTTATTTCAAGTAAAATATCAACAATTTGAACCACTCTAGGATCAAAATATAACAAAAATAGTGTAATTAGCTCGATTCACTCGAGGAACAGTCAAACTCTCCAATTATCGTGTACACACATGCTATGAGACTTATATATACCCACTAGCCATGACTGCAGGATATGAGCTCATACAATAACTCATACAACTAGTGTCTATCACCTTTATTCCAAATCAAGTGTTATACCATCCTTATTCCAACCCCCCTCCCCCCCCCCCCAAACATTAGTGAAATCCACCAATTCCAGCATGATTAGCCTTTATCGATTTATTACACATCCGAAATCAGTATCATAAATAAGTACAAATACATAATAAGTAATCAACCACCTTGTACATCAAACAAGGTCCTTTTTACCAATCAAACAAGGTCCTTTTTACCAATCTCATTAAGCATTATAAATTTCCAACTTGTATGTACCATTAACAAGTTCATCACTCATTCACATGCATTACATCAAGTAAACAACAGCTAGTTAATATGCACATACAAATTAACTTGAGTTTTAAATCTAAACTAAACCACTGCCTACTCAACATACATTAATGCCCGAAGGCCAAGCAATACTAAAAAAGGGAGTATACACACAAGACAATTAGACAACTTCCATTTCATTCACCTAGAATGCACACAATTCCCTCTATCTACGACCCCATTGCTTCTCAACTTCCACCTTAACACTATACTGTTGCCATCGATTACTGTGCACCTATACTTAATTCTACTTTGCAGTATAACAACACACTACAATTCATAATTTTCATCCCTGACTTTATTGCACAAGTCATTTATCATTAACTAGAAGAGTTTTAAGGCATTAACACCTACTCTACTCCTAACTTACTTTTGTTTTTAAAAATAAGCCGCCAAGTTTAGCTAACTTGTTCTACTTATAATCAACTGGTATGCAAGAACATTATTAGATAATATTATGACAATTTTCACAAACTTTAACTTAATTCATGTAGCCTTAATTGTTCGTTTTATCCATCCAATCACCCTTTCCACATGCCTAACCCTGAAATCTCCCGTCAATCTATATTAGAAACACGTTTTCTGACTAGGTCTACTGCTCAAAATAAATCTAATCTGCCTGAATGTCAAGCAGCTACTATGGAGGTATGAACTTGCAGTCTTTGATCCGCTCTAGTAATTTTTGGTGTCAAACCCATGAAGAATTGTCAGGTTTTACTTAAGTATATCACTTTTCCCTGTCATTCTAGATCCTTGAGGCAACCCTAGGAGATTTTTAGAATAGTGCATCATAGTGGTTTAAAAATGAAAAAAAAAGGGTTTAAAATTTTGGAGGAACTGTTTTTGGGACCCTGCTATAGCAGTCAGTATGCTGCTACCGCAGCACCGCTGTAGCGGGATAATTTTCGCTATAGCGTGGTGATATCAGCCCATTCCTCAAAAATTTTCCTACTCTAAATTCATTAATCCTAATTGTTAACGGGTCTTTTAAAGATTTTAAAAAAAATTCTCTTATTTAGTGCCCTTCGAATGCAGTAATTATAGTAACGACGAAACAAATCCTAAAAGTTACATTTGTACACCTAACTTTACTTTTTGTGACTACTGAAAAACGAGACCCAAAATTAAGGGGCTTAAGAAACTTGTCATAGTGACATGTTTATTCATCAGTCAGTCCTACCTAGAACATTTGTTAGTCAAATGTTGTGGATGAAGAACTTAACCTTGACATTGGTTCTGCTTTGCAATGCATAAACATAACCTGATAATTCTGTTGACCAGTAATAGGAGAACAAATAAGAGTCAACAAAAAACGAAATGATAAACTCTATTATTGCTAGTAATTATGTTGTGTGTGATGATGAGTGTGTGATGATGTGATGTCTTAAGTCTATTGTTAAAAATTATAAACGATTTCAATAATTGTTGTATACTAATTTGTTTGTTTACATAATAGATCATGGTAGTCTTTTGTCACATGTATGTTGTATAAAAGTAAATGTATTTGCATTAATTTTAGTTTGTTGAGTTATAGTACTCTTTTTTACTACTTATATTCAAAATTAAAGGTGCCAATTAGTATTCTTGATAAAATCGGAGCCCTAAGGCATATCCCTTACTAGCTTAACCATAGAGTTGGCCCTGGATGGTTGCTCGATGTCCCTTTTTTTCGCTCTAGTTTAAATAATAAAAATGAAACTCAAAAGAAAAGTACAAAGAAGAGATGCCTTACCTTACCTTTGGATATGTGCCCGGTTCTTGCTAATTTTCATTTCAAGTTTTGTTTTACTACTTATTTGCTAATAATCTTAAAAATTTGTATCTCCCTTGATTAGATTCTTGGAGGGAGTAAAAAAAGGGTGGTTGATAAAAGAAAAATGGAGGGAATATATCCTTTTAAGTTTTAACTTTGTGAATGGTCTAAGCTTGCCCTTTAGCTACCGTTGTTAGCCCATTAGAGCAAATTCGAGTTACTTTGATAATAGCAAAAGTAAAAAAGGACACACTTTCTAATGGATGACGAAATTGTCCATTTCAAAACCCTTTATAAATGTTATCGTCTATAAATTGAAAAGCACCAGAGCAAATAAATATGTGATGACTCAACTAAAATTCCATCAAGAAAAATACACACACAGACAACCACTTTAGAATTTCCATGTCTGGCCTTCAATATAATTTTATTCCAACAAACTTTTTCTTCCCTCCAAATATAATTTTATTCCAACAAACTTTTTCTTCCCTCCACGGGAAAAAATTCCAAAGAGACAACATATCCAAGCAAATAAATTTCTTGGCCTACGCAAGAAATAGTCATTGTGAGCCCCGGGGGTTCTCATGTTGCATACATCCTTTTATCAACACTCGACTTAATGTTCTATTTTATACATTAATATCTCGTGGTCATTCATACCACTCTGGCCTTCATCCTATATTAGCATTGCAACTAAGTGAAGCAGATATAAGAGCATCAAAAGGTGAGGAAATTTTCACATCAACAATAAAGAATCAGATCGACATACCCATAGTCAAAAGTATCGTATTTATTCTCAAACTTTGTGAATGGTCTAAACATGCCATTTTAGCTATTGTCATTAGCCCCGTACACATCTAAAATTTGTGGATTCTTCAATAAGAATCCAAATTTTCTTAGAGTTTTAGAAGGCTACTTTACCCTAAATCTCGCCTATTTAAAGGGTATAACATGTTCCTGAAACAAGCATCTTGAATATCCCATAAGTTGATAGGTATTCGTAAAAAGATTGGGATCTTCAATATCCCACAAAATCATGGGATATTCATAAAGAGATCATCATATGTTTGAGAATAAGCTACTAACGGCCCTCGAATTACGGAGAAAATCAAGAGAGAAGAATAAGGGAGGAATAGATTTGTAACCACAATCGTTTATCAATATAAAATTCTTGTTTCTTCATATTTTTGTTTGTGGTTAAAATTTATTTTTGATGAATTTAAATTATGTTGCAAACAAATTGGCATGCCCAATGGGACCAAATCTGCCCTTCATCTCTTCTCTCATAAATCAGATCTGCAAATCTGTAGTCACCGCATAAAGATGGAAACTCTATTGGCACTTCAAGACTTGTCATCAAATCTACACTTCCACAAGCCTTGAAGTAAGGGGCATTTGTAGACATCTAAAATTTGTGGACTCTTCAATAAGAATTCAAATTATGTTAGAGTTCTAGAAGGCTACTTTACCCTAAATCTCACCTATTTAAAGAGTATAACATATTCTTGAAACAGACATCTTGAATATCCCATAAGCTGATAGGTATTCGTAAAAAGATCGAGATCTCCAATATCTCACAAAATCATATGATATTTATAAAGAGATCACCATATGTTCGAGAATAAGCCACTAACGACCCTCAAATTATGGACAAAATCAAGAGAGAAGAATCAAGGGAGGAACAAATTTGTAACCACAATCGTTTATCAATAAAAAAATTCTTATTTCTTCATATTTTTGTTTGTGGTTAAAATTTATTTTACATGAATTTAAATTATGTTGCAAACAATAACAAATATAAAAATATTAAACTTGAATTATATTTTATATATATATATATATATATATATATATATATATATTTCATTTGTGTAGTATCGATTTCCGTGTAAAAGAAATAAAGAAAGGGTTGACTTTTCTATTTTAACCATGCAATGCTGATGTCATCCTTCTTTTTTCTTATTTTATTAGTAATGGGATTGTATTAATCCCTATTTCCTTGCCGCCTCTATTTACGGAAAAAGTTACTTCTTTATCTTCTTTTACTGCACATGCACGAGTTCATTACCATATAGGATTTGTCCTCCACTTTTTTTTTTCATGACTACCAGGCATTCTTTGAATTGTATTAGAAGTCAAATTGTAAGAACCAATTCTTGTTGGTCATTGAATATTTTGGCCGACTTTGAACTTCTATAAATACCAATCATTTAATCGCTTGTGATTCAGAATTCAACTGCTGCAATTCACATCGATTTCGTTTGATTATTGGTCGTGCCGTGGCTGCCATACAATTGGTGAGTTATTTTTTTCTTTATTTGTTTGTCACTGTTTATTTTCCTTTTTTTTGGTTGGGTTGAAAAGAATAGCAATATGCAACAATTGGCTTAGGGTGCGAGAGTTTAACTTCGCCTCCGTACACTCTAAGACCGAACAATTTAGCTTCAAGATGGTGGCTTTGCAACAATCTGCTTAGGGTGCGAGAGTTTAACTTCGCCTCCGTACACTCCAAGACCGACCAATCTGGCTTCAAGATGGTGACTTTGCAACAATCGGCTTAGGGTGCGAGAGTTTAACTTCGCCTCCGTACACTCTAAGACCGAACAATTTAGCTTCAAGATGGTGGCTTTGCAACAATCGTCTTAGGGTGCAAGAGTTTAACGTTGCCTCCGTACACTCTAATACCGACCAATTTGGCTTTAAGATGATGGATTTGCAACAATCGGTTTAGGGTGCGAGAGTTAACTTCGCCTCCATACTCTCTAAAATCAACCAATTTGACTTCAAGATGGTGGCTTTGCAACAATCGGCTTAGGGTGCGAGAGTTTAACTTCTCCTCCGTACACTCTAAGACTGACCAATTTGACTTCAAGATGGTGGATTTGCAACAATCTGCTTAGGATGCGAGAGTTTAACTTTGCCTCTGTACACTGTAAGACCGACCAATTTCACTTCAAGATGGTGTTAATTTTCTTTTTCTTCAAATAAAGCCACAATATAGAGGAACATTCTGTCAGCAACTATTCATATAGGTATCTTGCTCAACTTCAACTTGTTTTTAACTAAACCTCTCTTGTTTATGCAGATTGCAGTAATAGTTCACTTTAAGGATTATACCTCTCCATCCTCTAACAAAAAGTATCTTTTAATTGAGACTGATGATGGTATAATTTTATCCAAGCTATTGACTCATACTCCACTGGTCAGTAGGTGTGCAGATTCGTGGCCTCCCTTGGTGAATTCTCTTCATATGCGGAGCTGGACTTCTGAACATGACCTTGGTTTCTAATTAATCCGTTAAAGTATGGATTCTTCAGGATCTAAACCAACGTCAGTTGAATGTTGCGAGCACCCTTCCTTGTCTAGGACATCGAATACTCTAGGGAGACATACGTTGGGGAAGTGCGATAGAGATAGATGGTGAATTTCATCATATTCAAGGATAGTGGGAATGAGCTGAGGACATTGTTGCTAGAAGTCCACAAACCTTGAAGGCGGCGAAAGTATATGATGTTGTTTATGCTTCTTTATTTACCTATGATCAAAGTTCAAACATACTGCAAGCCTTTCTTGAAGCACAGTGTTCAAGAACCAATACGTTGCTAACATCAGCTGGAGAGCTCTCTATATCCCTTTGGGATTTACATGAAAGTAGGGGACTACCTATCAGAGGTCTTCCCTATGAAGAAGTAGTGCCTGAATTCAAAGAGCTTAACGGTGTTAATGAGAAGAATGAGAGATTCATCCCTCGTACCTGCGAGTTTTTATTTTTAGCCTTTCAGTGTCTTCAAGGAGGAGAGTCTCATAATCCAAGAGTTACTCTAAGCAAGTGGATAAAGTTTTGGTGTAAAAGAGTCTTGAGGTACGAGACAGCTCCAGTGAAGAAGGAGAAAAAATCTGCTCGCTTGAAGTCAACACATAAACCAACTGGGACTATTCCAAATACAGCAAAGTGGTCAAGTGCAGATGATATGACATTCTCGAAACTTGGAGTTGGGTATGACCATAGGGTTGATACATATTTGGCAGCCCTTTTTATCATGTTGGTTATGCACCTTTGTGTTTCCTTCTAAGGATGGAGATTTCATTCGTTCGGGAACTTTTAGAATTACAGCTATGATAGCCAATAAGCAAACTTTTAGTCTTACCACTCCCGTTAAGCATTTATAATGGTTTAAATAGGATTACCAAAGGTTCGCAACTTGAGCACATCAAAGTATCCTTTCCGATCCATTATGTGTATGGTTGGCTTGCTTGCTATTTCAAGACACATTTTTCTCTACCTAATGGGCTATCCGTTTCTTTAATGGTAGCATATTCTGGAGAAACTGCTGCAAGATATTTTGATGATGAGCATGCCAGAAAGCTTATCTATCGAGGAGATAATATTTCTTGAACTTCTACCATGCCGAACAAGTCTAATATTTATTATTTTATGGATAATGATAAAGAAGCTGATTCAGAGATAAGTTACTTCATGAGCCTTTGTTTTAACTTTCTCCCTTTCAGGTATGAAGACTCATTCATCCTTGAGCCATATATCCCACATCGATTTAGCCGTTAGTTTGGATTTTATCAAAGCCTCCCTGGTAGCTTAGCAAATGATATTCGCAGTGCATCACTTGATGAAGGGCTCAGATTTTATCGAATTTGTGTGTTGCATGGATCCATGGCAAAGGCTACTTTTCCTATGGCCACACCTAATGCACGAAAGCATTCCTCTACCTCATATAAATCTTGGTGGGACAAAGTTCATAGGAACTTTCTTGAATCTAACTTATAATCTTTGGTGAATGCTGTAGGTCCTATTATCGACACTCCTCAAGAATATGGTGAAAAGGTCCCAATAGTGGCTAAGCCTCCAGTTTTGATATCCAAGGTAGTCATTCCGCATAGAGTCAAGGGACCACGACCTGCAGAAACTCAAAAAGAGGAATCGCCTGCCCTGACTCAACCGGCTTTCAATAAACGACCATACCAAGACGAAAGCGATAGTAGTCATAGAGATTGTTGTTGGAAGAAGGTAAAATCCTCCTTGGAAAAGCAAGGTGATTCCAACTCCCATGTGGAGATTTTCGCTAGTTCATCAAAAAATCCATCAGCCGTCGAGAAGGTAATGACTTAACTCTGTACTATTTCAAAGTATATGATTTGCCTTTATATAGCCCTCATATGGTGTTTTTATTTGTGTGTGCAGCCAAACGATGTTCAAGTTCTGGAAGATCCTCACCAAAGTAAGCCTCAAGATAGCAGCGAGTCTATAGCAGGTCCAGACTCAAGAGAGTTACTTTTGTCATCCAAAGAGGTCATCTATAAACCTTGCAGTAAAGTTAAAGAAAATATAGAGTCATACTTTTCTAGCAACCAACGGTGACCATGTCTATATTTGATAACAAAAAGGTTATTTCAGAGCTTAAAAGGGAATTTATCATGAAGGTTTGGGCTAGTATCCGTACCAAACTTGCAGGCCTTACTCTGAATCATGCTTTCTCAATTCAAGATGACATCGAAGTTATACTCAATGACATGAGTGGAATGGGGGTAGATATTTCCCCTTTGCAGAATTTATTGGGCTCTTTCTTTAGGCTGGCGAATTCCATAAATTAACAATTAAAGATTACAATCTCATTAAAAGCTTACTAATCACCCTTTTTCCGTTAAATTCTAACAACCCTGTTCAAATTAAAAAAAATTGTATTATCCACTCACTATATGCGTGATTCTTTAAAAAAAAATTAATTCAAATTTTCAGTAGCTAAACGCATGATTCTTCAAAAAAAAAATCAATTCAAATTTTTGTTGAAGCTTCAGATTCGCTGTAATTGAACAATTAAATTCAATTGTATTTGTTGTTGTTCAAAATAAGTTTTGTGAAGTTCAACTATCAACATTACGTTGTTCTCATTAACACTTTGGAATTCAATTATCTTCTTCGAATTAGTGCTTAAGTGCAATTTCAGGTATTAGATTAGTTTTTTTTTGTTGAGTATATTTTTTTTTGCCAATCTTTTTTTCAATTCCTCAATTCGTGATGCATTGTAGATTTATTTACTGCTGTCGTATAATCAATTATGAGTATATTGAAAACAGAATTCAATTTTAAGTCTGTTCAGTACTTTTTTGAAAGCCTAGCAGAACGATTGATTGCAATCAGCTTGATTGTGGTTGTTCAAACTGATGTATTTGGTTGTGTTTGATTCTGGTATTTTTGAATTACAGTGTATGTAAGCTTTAACAGAATCTTCTGAACTCTTGTTATTGCTGGAAACTATTGCTTTGATTGTATTTTACTTTAAACACTATCATATGTATTTTTTTAGTGTTGTCGTTGGTTCATATGTATTGGTAAAACAATAAATCAATTAAAATCATTTTACTCTAGCTGATATAATTCATTTGGTTTGAACTGTTTGTATTTGATTGTAAAACTTCTCATATGTACTTTGGTAGCAGCATTGTTGGTTCATATGTATTGTTAGAAGAATAAAAAAATAGAATTCAGTTTGTTAGATTTGATATAATTAAGTATGTTTAAACTGATGTATTTTGTTGTGTTATAATCTGATGTTTTTGAATTTGAGTGTATGTAAAATTTAACATAATTTTTTTGAACCATTGTTATGGTTGGAAAAAGTTGTTGTGTTAACCAGAAAATCTATATTCCTTATTAGTGTAAATGTATTTTTGAGTTTATTTGGTGGTTGTGTTAATTTGTTTGCTATTATAATAGAAAGGTGAGTATTGTAACAATTGACATCTGACAAATATGTATGTTTGTTTACTTTATGTAAAATCAATTAGAAATAAGAAGCATACCAGTTCTTATGAAGCACTACGGTAGGTGGATGTATGAAAAAAACTACGAAGATTACATCACTGATGCTATACAGTTGAGCACAATAGCATCATTCGATGATGTGCATGATATTTTGGCATGTCACTTAAATGTAGACTTAAATAGGAAATGGATTCTAGTAGAATATCAAATCACTAGTAATACAGGGCAAATACAAATACATAATAATATGGATTTAAAGGTGTTTGTGTTGCAAAAAAAAAAAAGACATTCAAGACATGAACTCATGTCTTCCTTTATATGTAAGCATTTTGCAGAAAGTTGTAAGGAGCAGCTTTGCAAGTTCATCTGTGTGTTGCTGAAAGAAGAGACAGAGCTGTGACAACTTGCAAACAATATTAAATACATATAACGAAGGAACTTTAATGGTATCTAAAGATGTTATAGCATTAGATGTATTTGAGATGTATACGGTTGAGGTAATTATCTCAAACCCACATCACAAGGATATCGAGGAAGTTTAGATTTACATGACCAAGAAAATTTTACAGTCAGTCATCTGGACAGGATATGTTTGGGAAGAAGAGCATCAACTCATACAGTGGTTGTGGAGCTAAGGGTCACAATAGGCGGTCTTGTAGAAAATATCGTAAATAGAACATTTGTTCTTCCTTTAGATTCTTAGTTAAAGCATTCTTCTGCATTTTTTATTTGAATGAACTCAATTTTATGTATTAAGTCATTTATGCCTCATTTGATATATGAAAAGTGTTAAATCTGAATGTTGTGTTTGTATGGATGTCAAAAAAAGAATACTTATTTGCATTGTGAAAAATACTAGTCATATGTATTTTCAATACTCTGTCAGCATTCTCTATTAATATTTATTTTCAACTCATATGTATATTTATCACTGTAAATGTATTTTCACATTGATATATATTTTCAACACTATATATGTATGCATGTCTAAAATCACTATATATGTATTTGCAACTCGTATGTATTTTGAAAATTATATCTATATTTTTAACTAATATGTATATTGAATAATGTTTATGTATTTATAAACATATTTATTGTTAACAGTCATATTTATGTTTAAAATTAAACAACTAAAAAATGATATCTGAAATATGTTAAAACTTAATAGTGTATTTATTCATATTGCCAGAGTTGAACACCTAAAATAGGATATAGATTTGAAATGTATTTTTATCTAATTATCTGATCACTGCATATGTATTTTAACAGTGTGTAAGTATTTTTAGGTTATATGTGTTTTTTAACTGTCATATGTATTTGTTCATCCATAAGTATTTTAGTTATATATGTATTTTTTGGTTTTGTTCTCACTGCAACATGTAAAAATTGAACATATAAAACAAGTAAAATCGGACAAATTTTTCACTTACTGTAACATGCAGTTCAATATAAGTTTGCAAAAATACATATTAAACTACATCCATATACCCGTTTGTTACAATATCCAATGTGATAAATCCACAAACCATCATACATCTAGAACTTACGTGACACTAGTTATTCTACTTTGCCTAACAGGCCTCGATGGTGCTTCGAAATCACTATGAGCATTCGCGTCTTGTTTTCGAATACCATAGTCCCACAGTAGTGCAACATATCTTCTACAGAGGGTGTTGACATGGACATATTTAGTGCCAAATGAGGAAGTTTTCTTGCAATGAATATGTCGTCATGCAACACCTATAAAAAGTAAAACTACAATGTCTTAAACTATAATCAAAATACAAAGGTTAAAAAGAACACAGCTCACATCAATCCCTAACTACATATCAGCATTACATCAATCTATAAATTCATATGTATTATGAACGGCAAAAAAAAATACAAAAATCATCACTAAAAGCAAAAAACATATGTTAACAAAATATCATCGCTCATGAATCCATAAATACATATCATCCTAACATAAAAATACATTTTACACCTACACCTTATTAAACAAAACAAAAAGTACATATAACATGTATATGTATTTGAATATGAAAAAAATACAACCAACACAAAAAAATACATATCAAATATACTTAAAAATACATTTAGCCACTAAATCTTCATTAGTATCTCACATATGCTAAAATACATATTAACGGCTAGAATTCCCTAAATACTTATTAACGGCTTGAAAAAATACATATTAACTTCTTATTAAACACAATAAAAAAAATAAAAAAATTTACAAAGCCAAAAATTACCTCATCTTCAGTGTCTTTTTTGGATTCATCAGCGGAAGAAATCTGAACATCAACATCCTCCTTCCGTACTTCTTCAATTTCTTCGACTTTCCTTTTCTTCTCATACTTTTTTTATTTTTGTTCTTTTACTGAATCAATTTTGTTCATCCTTTTACCCTTTTTCAAAATTTCAGTAATCTTCATCGCGTCGTTCCAAAACTTGGACTTAATTTCCTTCAAACTCACAAATTGTTTGGACTGTAAAGGATTTGAAACAACTTTAACTATATTTTCTTGAGTTAAATCAAGACTAAACGATGGTACATAATCAGAAACCAAATTAGTATTTCGTATACCACTTTTTGATAGTGATTTTACTGTGTGTTCATCCATTAGAGAGTAGAAATCATAAAAACGAATTTGCTATGAATTTGAATATAAAAAAAAAATAAAAACGCTAACATGCAATAACTGAGTTAAATAGATACCTGAATTATAGGAACAAAATCGTTTCAGATCGCGGTTGAATTTGTGCAAACGGAAAAAATTGGAAGAAGATTGGGACGCGGGAACAAGGATAGAGGCGTGAAAAATGGAAAAAAAGATATTGAAAAAAGGAAATATATGTTGGAAAGCATGAAATAGGGAGAATACGCACAGTAACTTTTTCTCAGGGTAAAAGTAATTGAGTTTTATTAAAATCAATGCTATTTATGCTACATAGAGTAATTACACAAAAGTGTTGTTATTTTTTGTAATTTAACTCTTAAGTATGCTACTTTATGTATTTTTCCCTATCTTTTATTCACTATCAATTACGCATTTACAGTAAATGAAAAAACAAACTGAACAAAAACGCAAATTTTGCAAAGATAATTTAACTTTCTCAATAGTTAGTGAACAAAGTTTCCAACATTAACAACAAATTTTGGATAATATTGCTCCTGGCTGCTCTAAAATTTTTCCAAGAGACAATGTGTGGAAAAAAAAATCAGTCAATCAAGTGCTACTCAAATCGAAAACTAGAACACGTGTGATTCATACTATTGCGATTATCACGCTAAATACAAATTCCTAATTATATCTCTAGCACAACAATGTAATCCCTTGCGCGGGATGACTAATTACAAAACTGGCAGCGGGAGCACAAGTATCCACCAATATTGATGATCCATCATCATATAAAAAGAATGGATCTTTTAGCAACTCTTCCGCAGATGGCCCAACAGACATGGGAAGCATACACTTCTCAATGATATCTATCACTTTGGAATCCTACACATTTTCGAGAGACATAGGCTTTACACCAGTGTACACTTTCTTAAATATCTGGATCCCATTGCTACATTCCCTATATGGATATTCACCAGTAACTATCTCAAGAAGACACATCCCAAATAAATATATATTCACTAGCTCGTTATATTCTCCATCATAACACTCTGGAGTCACGAATTCAGGGGTACCCTTAGGCTCTTTCTCTTTCACCAAATTACCCTCCGCAACACGAACTGCCAACCCAAAATCTCCAAGTGTAACCTGCATTCCATCACTATCAACAAATACATTATCGTACTTGATGTCCCAATGGATGATCTTAGGGCTCTGGCTATGGAGAAAACTCAAACCTTCAAGAATTTGTGTGCTCCAATTCTTGATATGTGCCAAAAAAATATCACAACCAATATCACACTCGGACAAATACATTTTCAAACGGCCGGAGGGGAATAACTCCGTGATCATGTTTAGAATTTTGGGCTTGGACTTGAACCAATATGAAAAACACTTGACAAAGTTTTCATTATTTAACGACTTCAACATTATGGCTTGTACACTTCTTTGGAAGACCCTCCACCTAACATTTCATTGCACCTAAATATCTACCACATGAAGATTTCTCTACAACTTTACGGACCTCGTAATCCATCACCAAACACATGAATTTCTTCTTTTGACCGATCGATGAATTTTCTGCTTGAAGTAAAGAGAATTGTACTTTAGAAATTGAGTGATAAAGAAATAGACCTTGGGCCTAATTCAACCTCAAAAGCTAGCTCATGAGGGGAGGATTGTCCAAGACCATATAAAGAGACCAAGGACTCTTTAACCCACCGATGTGGGACTCCAACACCCCCGCACACTCAAGGCTGGACATCTGAAGCGTAGACAATATAAGACGGGGGCCCAACACCGAAAACAATGAACGGGATGGCTTGACTCTGATACCATGATAAAGAAATAGACCTTGGATCTAACTCAACCTCAAAAACTATCTCATGAGGAGGGATTGCCCAAGACTATAATAAAAAGACCAAGGATCCTTTAACCCACCGATGTGGGACTCCAACATTAAGTGAAGTTGAAGTCAATATGAGTATAGAAATTCCCTAATCCCAGTCCAAGTGAGATTAGGTTTAATGAAAATTAGGAAACTTTTCCTCCCAATTATAATAGGATTCAGATAGTAAAACTAAGAAATTAGAAAGCTTATAATTTTTGTTATAAGCTCTTGAAATAGCTTTTTTTTTCTTACTTATCAAACAATAGAAAATAAGTAAGAAATAAACTTGTTGTCCAAAAAAATATTCTCTTGAAAAACATGGAGAAAAATATTTTTCAGGAAAATAAATGATTTGTTACTTATATTTTGTGTTCAGTATGAAAATAAAATATATTATTATAAAAATATTTATATATATCTAACAAAAAAATATGAGGATGGATGAGAACAAGGTGGTATGTGTTGTGATGGCTGTGCGGGGGTAGGGATAGGGTTAGGGGGTGAGCGGAGTGGGGGTAGGGATGAGTGAGGGTGAGGATGGGCGAGATGAGGATGGGTGCTGGGCATGTGGGGTTGGGGTGATCATGAGGGGCAAGGGGATGGATGTAGGGTTGGGATTGGTGTGTTGGGTGGTCGTGAAAGTGGAGGAAATTTTCCTACTTTTACTGGAAGTTATTCTTCAACTTATTTAAAAAAAAAATAAAAATTCTAAACATACCGAGACATTCGAATCTAAACGCTTTGGCACCTTAATTTTGGGGTAGATTTCACGAAAGTCCCTTGACTTTCTTGAGTAGGATTGAGACCATCCAAAAGTTTAAAATCAATAGAAAATGAGATAGTCTTTGAATTTTTATTCAAAATGTCAAAAATGACACTGATTTAGTATGGTGATGAATAATTACGCAGAACTATATTACTTATAGAAATTGGAAATCATATATACACCTAATTTTAAATCTTCACTTATGAGATTCTTTTACAACTTAGGTTTCAATATTAATATTTGCCAATCCTTTTTTCATCTCACTTGTATACCTGATATAATATATATATATA
>NC_061122.1:192816908-192827668 GCF_002878395.1 Capsicum annuum
ATATATATATATATATATATATATATATATATATATATAATCACAAATTTTGATAGTACTCATAAGAACTTTTTAGACATTTCACTTCTTTTGTGAAGTAAAGTTGTTAGACATGTTAAATTTATAGTGTATTGATGGTGTCCTTTTCTTGTATATTTTCATTTTTGCCCTCTCCCTTTTTTGGTAAGACTATCTCTACTTGGTCTTTTATAATTGATTTCTTCTTTCTATTTATTGGATTGCCTTTTAATTACAACTTCTTTTATTTATTAAAAACAATCACTTTAACTTGAAAAATATTATGCCAAAATAACATTTAATACAAAATTAAAGTTTACAATAATTTTTGCTTACACCATTGAAATTTTTTAAAAATATAATTTAATTTTTTAAAAAACAGAGACAAGTACTAAATAGGGCAACTTAATAAATAATCTTGTATGTTTTTTTAGTAGACATGAAAAAAAGTAAATTAATAATTAAAATCGACGAAAAGTTTATTCTTTAAGGGGTGTACAAGAAAATAAATATGTCAAGTAAATGAGTAATGTATTACTTTAATCCAATTACTATTTAATATTCTTACTGATCATTGGTAAGTTAATTTATGTTAAGACTTTAAATTAATGTTATAATTATTTAAATATAGACTTGAAGTCATAGAAATATTTGTTCTATTAAATTATTCTATAAGAAGAAAAAAAGATTTTTTATCAAAATAAATTTATTGTATCTATACTAACAAGTAACAAATTCATAAAAATATCGTATTTTTTGTTTTATTATTTTTTCTTGAATCATAATTATTTTTATACTTATATTCAAAAATTATTTATATACTATAAATCATGTTAATTTTTAATATATTTAATTCTCTAACAATACTTTATTTCTCAAAAATAATATTTTAATTTAAATTATCCAATTATATGATTATGAACTTAAATAATTATGAATACTTACCAAAAAGGCATGTTTGTTGTCAAAAAAAATAATCAAAAAGGCATGTTTAATATTTCATTAAATAATATTAATTATAAGATAAAAATATGATATAAATTAATATTTTATTTTTCTATCCTGAATTTGAGCCCGGACTTAGCACGGGCCTGGGTGAAACTAGTATATATATATATATATATATATATATATATATATATATATAGAGAGAGAGAGAGAGAGAGAGAGAGAGACACACACACACACACACTAATTGCATAAGGTCCTTTGCTAAGCCCGAGCCTAAATTCATGATACAAAAATAGTAGATTTAATTATTTTTTAAATATAACTTACATAACATTTTTATCTTTGCATAATTAACTTAATGTAGTGATACGTTAATTAGACTTATTTGGTAAGTCTTCATAACTATTAATTTTTTTTTGTCTTATAATTGGATAATTTTTAAAGGATTTTATTTATGAGAATGAATTATGAAGGAGAATTAGCAAACACAAAAGATATAGAACAAGTTTAAACAAACAAGTGGTCTGTTCATTATGTTTTTCTTCACATTTGATAGGTTATAATTTTTAAAAACGTATTATTTTAGGAAACTAAGTTCTTTAAGAATTTAAGAAAATGACTTTGTGAAAGTAGGAAAATTATATTCTACCAATGAATTTCACATTCAATAGGTCCTCCTCGCTCTCCAATACACCTTGTCTTAATCCTATCCTTGTAGCTCTCACCCTGCCACCCCATACTCCCATCTCTTATAGTAATCTAAATTGTATACAAAATAATTTTTGAATAAATTTTTTACTTAAATACCAAACATAAGAAAATAAAAGAAAAATATATTTTTTATTTTTTCTAAATAATATTTTTTTCATAAAAAAAAATGTTATACCAAACAGACCCAAAAAAAGAATGTGGGATATTATTAGTAAGACATTATGAATGCTCCGATTGGAAATCAGTCTGTCACTTTAAAATTGCACAAATTTTACTAATGCATACAATAACACATAATGTACTCTATCTGTCGTATTTTATTTTAGATTTGTTGATTTGATATCCCCATTAGAAAGCTACTGATTATATTTTGAAAGAATATGATTGATAACTATTATGTTGTATAGTTACTTAAGGACAATGGTAATATTGAAAGAAAATAATAAAACTCTCCTGATTTGCTTAAATAATAAAGAAAATTTTATTTTCAGTATATGAGTCAAACAAAATGAAAAAGAAAGAGAAAAATATACTATCAATTTCCTTTTACTTGCCTCTTTGACTTGGCAATTCACATAAGGAACTATATATTAGGAAGAAAACATATAACATATATTTATTAATTATGTTTTAAAATTTTAAGTTTGACTCTAATTATGCTTTATGTAGTCACTGAATAAATGAGAAAAATATAAATTTTTTCTTAGAATCTTTCGTGACTTGCTAAAAATAAAATAATTAATTTTTAATATAAAAAATAAGAATACAAAAACAAGTAATTTAATAAGGAACAAAAAGAGATTTACAAAAAATTACTATCACTAGTTTAGGTGTACGCGCCGCCTTGCGCGTGTACCTCATTGTAATGAGTTTAAACATTACACTAAGTAGGATATTTGTTTAAATAATAAAGATGAATATAATAATTAAATTTAATATCTTTTTGAGTATGTAAAGATGGATAATTTTTTTATTAAACCTAACCGTTATCAAAAATATTTTTAAAAGTCGATCGACACCCATCTACCATCTGTAAATTACAAAAAAAATAATACAATGGTAGAGACATCAAAATAATACAATTAAATATAATCTTTACACACACAAAAATTTTCAAAGTCTTCCGACACTCATCTACCACCTATGAACAATAACAAAATAATACGATAATAGAGATATCAAAATAATACAACTAAACCTAACCTTTACATAAAAAAATTCCTCAAAGCCGACCAATATTTATCTATCACCTCTAAATTACAACAAAATAATATGATAAAAGTGATATCAAAATAATACAATTAAACTTAAATTTTACACACAAAAATTTCTCAAAGCCGATCGAAATTTATCTACGAACTGTAAACTACAGCAAAATAAAAAACTAATAGAAATATTACGATAATACAATAAAACCTAAACTTTACCTAAAAAAATTTCAAAGCCGACCCACATTCATCTAGCATCTGTAAATTAAAATAAAATAATAAGATAATAAAAATATCAAAATAATACAATTAAACCTAACCTTTACACAAGAAATTCTTCACCGCCAACCGACATTCATCAGCGACCTCTAAACTATAAAAAATATATATATAATAGTGATCACAAAATTTTGATTTTGATCCAACTAATTAATTCTTGTCTGAGCGAAAATTTTGACCCTAAAGAATGATTTTGAATGAAAACAAAGAAGATATATATATATATATATACACACATGTTGAATACTATTATGCTGACAAAAACAGTGAAGAAGTTGAGGGTTAGAAAATCAAACATCCACCAATCTAGACGTGCAATCGAATCAAGTTAGATGAACATCAATAACATTCTTCCAATAGGCAAATCGATTTGTTCTCTAGTTTAACGTACATCTCAATATTTATAGAAGTATTTTCTTAATTAATAGAATCTTATTTTAAGAGTATTTTTCTAATTGAACAGTAGAAAGGAAAATATTAATTAATTCTCCTACCATATATTTTAGGAGTCTCATATATTTTAAGAAGTCTAGTAGAAAAGAAAATATTAATTAATTCTCATACCATATATTTTAGGTGTCCCATATATTTTAGGAAATCTAATTAATATAATAAAAAATAATTAAATAATAAATTTTAAAAAATAGTGAAAAAATAGTTTTGTCTAAATGAGACTCTTTTAATGGAGGGCAAAAAGTTCAAATCATTTTTCTAACGGTCTTCACACTTTTAATATATTATAGATTATAGATTATAGATTATAGATTATAGATACAGATATAGATATAGATTATAGATATAGAAGATATAGATATAGATTATAGATGTTTAATCCAATTACAAAGGTTCAAACAAAAATATTACAAAATAGTACATGAGGACAAAACTAGTAAATATAGGAAAAAATAATATGTATGTATAACCATTTAAAAAAAAAAATAATTGTGAAGGCTACCAAACTTCAACATTCTCTCTTACATTATTTTTACTTTCGTTTTCAATACCATGCATCTAGCTGTCTAATTATGTGAGAACTATTCTTCAATGATTATTTTGAAGTAAAAGGCTAGCAACACTAGATGCTAAAATAGTTTTTAGGTGATAGCAATTAATTGTATAACTTCTAAGATTTTTAAAAATTTACACCGGATAATGTATATTAATGGATCATGCACCATTTTATACAGATATGGAGGAATACTGTTTTGGGATGATTATCGATTTGAGTCATACATCTAGTTTATTATATATATATATATAGACACACACACAACATATACATTTATAGCATTTATAAGTATACTACTAGAAATTATTTCTATGGTAACAGTTCCAAAATCATTGCAAAATAGTTTAACACGCATTCCATATGCGGGCATGGGATAGATTTATGGAAACGGTTGACAAAAATCGTTGCCACAGATCTACTTATAGCAACGATTATTTTTCATCTTGTTGGGAGGCTTCCTTTTACCTACAACAACGGTTTATAACCGTTGTAATAGAATCTGTTGCAACGGTTTATACTTGTTGCAATAAACTCTATTGCAATAATTTTATTGTTCTGTTGCAACGATTTTTAGCTACCTAGTGTAATTACTAGTTATTCGTGGCCCGTGCTAAGCTTGGGCTCAACTTTAAATATAAAAATAATAATATTTTAATTTTAAAATTTTAATTTGTATTATATTCTTTTACTGCATAATTGATAAAATTTGTATATTATTGTGGGGCAAAAATTTATGCTAATTAAATGTGGTGATTTTGATCTAGTGTTAAAAAAATTAAGGAAAAATAACAAAACTCATTAAATAAGTCTAAAGAATTAATTTGGATTATATATATATATATATATATATATATATATATATATAGAGAGAGAGAGAGAGAGAGAGAGAGAGATAGATTATGCCTAAATATATTAAATTTTTTTAAAAATATTAAGTTGATCCAAATTAATTTAATGTCGAAAAACTAATTAAAATGACGTCCGGAAAATGAAAAGTATCAAATAAATTTAAAAAAATGAGAATAATTAGTAAGATATAGTAAATGCTTCAACTTTAAAATGAAATGTGGTTTCAAAGTTGCAAATATATAATTGCAAATAATTCAAAGGGTAATCTATACTCCTAGTTCATAGTATATGATACTTTTAGACTGGACATAACCCTTAAGAAATTAGTTATCCTAAAAAAGTAAGATGTATTTTTACCAAGTTACCCTTACTTAAGTAATATCAATTTATATTTGATTTTTTAATTTTATAAAAGTTTATTTATCTAAACAAAGATAAATATATTCATATTAATTTCTCCTTTAGGAAAGAATCTTTTTTGATAATTCTTTAATTTTAAATTTAATATGATATATTTAAAATAACAAGATTAAAGGACATTTTGGTATATTTAAATTTTTTTATTACTTTCATATCCGTTTCAAATTAAAACCAAACACACAAATTGAAATGGAAAGAGTACGCCACATATTTCATTTTACTTGGTTGATTCATTTTAACAAATTAAGAGAGTATTAAAGTATTTTTTTTATCCATATTACTCTTAATAATAAATAATTATATAAGTAATCGTAATTAAATTTAGGATTTTAAAACATCATTAATAAAATTAATTTAATAAAATACATTTTTAATCAAAAAATTTTTACTTCCTCCATTCCTAAATAAATGCTCCTTTTGGCTTGGGCACACCCTTTAATAAAGTTTTCACTTCTAGAAAATTAAAGATTACTTTACCAACTTACTCCTAATTAAATTTCATCTCTTTCTAAATTTATATTGATTATTATATTTAAATTCAGGGGCATATAAATTTTATGATTAAAATACTTTTAAAAATTTAGAAATGTATTTATTTAAGAAAAAAATCATAATAAAAGAGAAACGCATATAAAAAAATGGAGGAAGTAAGACTTATAATTAGATATGAATGAAAATGGTGAAGTAAGAAAAGATAAAATATCAATAGGATACTCCAATTAGAAATGGCCACTTAAAAATGAATTTTAAAAAGAAAAATGAATGCAAAATAACAATAGGCCCACATTTAACAATTTATACTAACATAACAAGTTTAATATTATTATAATAGTAATATGAGGACGACCAAATCTGGTCATCCTCACTTATAATATATATAACCAATTTCATGAGGTCCGTGCTAAGCCCGGCCTGAAGTTATAGATATATAATTAAAAATTTCATATAATTATAATATTTTAATTTAAAGAGACAAATCTTAAATTGTATTTTCTTACTGCCTAATTAATATGTATCTCCTTAAATTTTTCTTCAGAAAGTACGAAGTAGTTGTACTAAATTATCCGATAAGTAATGTAAGGAGTAATCTAATATTTACTCTGATTCATATTTTATGAGTTTATTTTTTCTTGTGCACACTTTTATAATTAAGTTTCTCCAAGAAAGTAAAAAGTATTTTAATATATTACCCTTGAATATTAATACCAATTTAATATAATTTCTTAATTATGTAAAAACTGACTTATCTAAATAAGAAAAAAGCTTAAAAAATTATTAATATTATCTTGATTATGTAGAAGATTATTTATTACTCCCTCCTAAAAATTAGGGGTAGGAGAGAAGGAGAAACAGAAGAGGGGGATTAGATTGTGGAAATCGAATCTTTATCAATATGGTGAGAGTTCATGTAGTCAACCAAGCTACTAAGGTTTCCTACTCCCTCATTTCAATTTGTTTGATATACATTTCTCTTTAGTCTTATTGAAAAAGAATGATTGCTTTCCTTTTAATCAATTCTTTAATTTCAACTATCCACTTAACGTATTTAATATATAAGATTAAAGAATATTTCAGTACGTTCGACATATTCTTTTACAAACATAAAATTTAAAAAGTTAGTTGACTTTTTAAAACTTTGTGTTAAATTAAAATATGTCAAATAAATTAAAATGGAGGAAGAACATGAACCAAAGGAATAAGCAAAGATACAAAAAAATAACGAACCAAAAGAAATAAGGTGAGAATCGATTAACTACATCAATATACAACCAACCGTAGAGATTCATGTTGGAATGGACAAAGAAAATAGAAAAAACTCAAATATGTCATCGAACTATAGAAAATGGTTCATTTATGTCATTCATTATAAATTTGGCTAATTTATGCCGTCACCTTTAAAAGTTTAGCTCATCTATGCCACTTACAGAAAAATTCACTTGTACTATTATTTTATGACGGTGAATTTGCAAAAATACTTTGCCACATGACTTCTTATTAGAAATTCATAGCACCAAATCTAAATTAACCAATATTACGTAAATTAAAATAAAAAATCATACCCATTAAAATAAAACCCGACAAAACTAATGGATTTGTTTTTATTTTTAATTATTCCAATTTTTATTTTAACTATGTGGATCATATTTTATTTTAATGAATTTTAATTTTTAATTTTTAATTTTAAGTAATATTGTTTGATTTGGATTTATAATGTGGATCTCTAATAAGTGGTCATGTGGCAAAACTAATTTTGTAAAAATCACCGATACAAAATGATGGCATGAATGAACATTTCAGTAACGACAATGGCATAGATGAGTCAAACTTTCAATGATAGCGATATAAATGAGTCAAACTTATAACGGATGATATAAATGAGTCATTTCTAATAATTCGCCTCGATATTTTGATTTTTTCCCAAGAAAATAGAATAAGTAAAAAATTAAAGCAAAACAAAGAAGTGACCACGTGTAGCTTGATTACCTGCCGCCATCAAAGCATATTCCTCTTTTCCTTTTGTGAGGACAACGAATCTGAGGATTCTCATTTATATATAGTGTAAATTTTAGACATCAATTGCAATGATTTTGGCTACCTATTGCAAGTATTTTGGATATGAATTGCAACGATTTTTGTCATCTATTGCAACTAGTTCAAATATCAATTACAATGGTTTAGATGAAATAGTAATCCCTATTGCAAATTATTATTTACATAGATAGTAAATTACATATATCTCACTTCCGTATTTTTTGAATTACTGGGCTCTGATACCATTTGTAGGGGGTGCGGATATCTGACGTATGAAATAGATTTATTAGGTATCTAGTGAATCTATTTTTCTTTGTACGTGGATATTTCTTAAATTTTGTTTCAATCTCTTTTAATGATTTACTTTTTTCGTAAGATATATTCATTAATTTGTTTGATTTATTATTTTATCCTGTAGTAATTGCAGAGTTACAAATTTCTGTATAATAATTTATCCTATCTGTACTGTAATGTATATCTAATTCTAGATTTTCAATGTTATTTATTATCTTGTGTTGTTCTTCTCGTAGTGAGTTTTTAAAATTATATAAACTATCACATGTACTTTTTTTCTAAATTTTCTAAGGTTTTTTCTATCCATATTAATTTTTCTTTTAGATTTTCCATTATTTTTCTAATTTGATTTCTATAATTTATTTTATTATTTAGATTATCTTGATTTTCTCTAGTTTTTCTAATATATTCTAACATCCCTTAATCTGTATAATATCCTTCTGGGTAAATTTCTTCGTATAACTGTTCTAGTCAATTTATGGTTTCAATTTCATAGTCTATTACTTTTTCTAATATTATTTTCTTAATATCTATTATTTCTATATTTTTAAGTATATATAAGATTAAAATTTTAAGATAATCTAGGTGATTTATCTTTTAAAATTGATTTTATTATAATATTTTGTAGTTGTTTGTTTTAGTCTTAGTAATTCTTGCATATTTTTATTAAGAAATTCTATGCATTTTATATCTTTATTTTCCATGTATTTGTCTATATTTATTTTTATCTGTTTTTCTAGTAACTGTATGTTTCTTATATCTTTTTCTAAAAATTCTATGTAATTTATCATGGTAAGTATTTGTAAGAGTAATTAGGTAGGTATGGTATATAATTTACTCTAGGCATGTAATATTTACCAAATGCTTTTTCTAATATGATTTTTCTTAGATCTGCTACTTTTATATCTTTAAGTGCCTACAAAATAAGTATTTTAAATTTATCTACCATCACATCAGATAAATAATTATTCATTTCCATAAAATTGTTTTTTTTTAAATATTTCCTTCAACCATGTACATAACAAAATATGGTCATCTTAGATTACTATATACTAGATTATTCTTAAATAATATGTTCTTCGGTTACTATTAACATGGTAATCCGGATACTTTTTCCCTTAAACAGCGCCTCTACTCTGGTTACTCCCCGCCACGGCTTCTTGCCTCATTGGTTTCATCTTTAGGATGGCATAGTTCTTAGGGATCTTTCTCCGTTTCCACTTTGTTAATAAGCTTCTTAACATATTATTCTTCGAATAATTCTACTATAAAGTAACTAGTATGAATTTATTTTATCATATCATGATTGTTGGGAATTATGAATTTAGCTATTCATAATCATAAATAAATATACCTGTTCGGGTAGTTTTGATATTTCTGAAGTTTGTTCCTCCATAGCTTTTTCCATTGAAATATGTCTATTTAATTAACTGAGTAAAATATTTGTTGTGGAATGGAGAGATTATTTGCTTCAACGCATGAAGGCTTGTTTTGCAATGCCTTCGGCTATCTGTATTTATAGAACAAAATTTCTACAATCATCTTTACACGTTTTATTTTAAAATGCTAAAATCTAACAAAAAGTCAAAAAAGGAGGCTACTACCTAGCCTTTCAAATTTTCTACAAGCCTAAAAGCCTATAAGTCTACAATAATTACAACTTTTACGTAAAGACTAAAGACTTTGTACAATAATTCAATATCTTGTCTCCGTTGATTTTGTCGTATCTGCTATATCTCCATTATTGCTTCTTATCTTATCTTTCCAGCTAGCATTTTGTCTTCTTTTATTCTAGATGTACTTCTGGAATAATGTTATCTTCTCCATTACACCTTGAACATTGGTGATCTGGATATTTGTGTCCAATTATTTTACAATATCTTGTCAGTAGTCCGTCTGAAATAAATTCTTTTTTAATTGCTCTTGCGGTAGATTATTTTTCTGGGTTGAGTAATGTCATTATCCATTGTCTGACATCTTCCATATCTGTTTGTCGTAGCTCTTTTGAATTAGAGTAAATCATTTGATGATCTCTCGAATAATAGCTCCATATTAGGTTTCCATTAGTATAATTATTTGCTAGTTCTTGAATAATCGTAGCTAGTCCAATAAGTCGTTTATTTGCGTAGAAGTCGGGTATCTCAATTTTGGGTATCTCCGTTGCTGTGTAATATCTTCTGGTATGATCATATCTCTAGTTAGTCCTATCTTTACAACCTGTATAACTGGTTTTATTTCGTCATATAGTATCTTTGCCGGTGCAATATAACACTTTATGTAAAATAAATTTCCTTTCGTTATCCTTTTGTAGGTGGTGAATTTCTTGTGCAATTCTTCCATAGCTATTAATTCTTCTCTGTCTTGGGTGTATATGGTGTTTAACAGTCCATAGTCAAAATAAGTTTTTACTAGGCTTGGGTTAGTTTTGGGTAGTGCAATTAGTTTGTTATATCCTTGTAATTTTTGGGTTATATAGTTGGTGTTTGGTT